>NW_026263404.1:0-89507 GCF_947179515.1 Apodemus sylvaticus
ATCTAAAGAGAACCAAAAGGAGAATTTTCTTTCGTCAAAATTTTTCAGAAAATCACGTTTTAAGGAAATCCCGCATCGTGCGAAATTATCTTGTTTTTCCTAAACAACACGTTGTAAGTCGAAAAGCTTTCATGTTGCGTGTATGTCTAAGTGTGTAGCCTCAAAAGAGAAGGCACAGGACAGTTTTCTCTCGAAAGGATATGTAAGAATACCACTTCATAAGGAAATACAGTTTTGCAGAGTAAAGACATATACGTACGCATTGGAAACTCTTTACTAGAAGAAATAACGCATCGTACAAAATTAGCTTGTATCTCCAAAACTACACGTTGTATCTCGAAAAGAATTGTTGTGGCGTGTACGTCTTAACATGTAGCATCTAAAGAGAACCAAAAGGAGAATTTTCTTTGGTCAAAATTTTTCAGAAAATCACGTTTTAAGGAAATCCCGCATCGTGCGATATTATCTTGTTTTTCCTAAACAACACGTTGTAAGTCGAAAAGCTTTCATGTTGCGTGTATGTCTAAGTGTGTAGCCTCAAAAGAGAAGGCACAGGACAGTTTTCTCTCGAAAGGATATGTAAGAATACCACTTCATAAGGAAATACAGTTTTGCAGAGTAAAGACATATACGTACGCATTGGAAACTCTTTACGAGAAGAAATAACGCATCGTACAAAATTAGCTTGTATCTCCAAAACTACACGTTGTATCTCGAAAAGAATTGTTGTGGCGTGTACGTCTTAACATGTAGCATCTAAAGAGAACCAAAAGGAGAATTTTCTTTCGTCAAAATTTTTCAGAAAATCACGTTTTAAGGAAATCCCGCATCGTGCGAAATTATCTTGTTTTTCCTAAACAACACGTTGTAAGTCGAAAAGCTTTCATGTTGCGTGTATGTCTACGTGTGTAGCCTCAAAAGAGAAGGCACAGGACAGTTTTCTCTCGAAAGGATATGTAAGAATACCACTTCATAAGGAAATACAGTTTTGCAGAGTAAAGACATATACGTACGCATTGGAAACTCTTTACGAGAAGAAATAACGCATCGTACAAAATTAGCTTGTATCTCCAAAACTACACGTTGTATCTCGAAAAGAATTGTTGTGGCGTGTACGTCTTAACATGTAGCATCTAAAGAGAACCAAAAGGAGAATTTTCTTTCGTCAAAATTTTTCAGAAAATCACGTTTTAAGGAAATCCCGCATCGTGCGAAATTATCTTGTTTTTCCTAAACAACACGTTGTAAGTCGAAAAGCTTTCATGTTGCGTGTATGTCTAAGTGTGTAGCCTCAAAAGAGAAGGCACAGGACAGTTTTCTCTCGAAAGGATATGTAAGAATACCACTTCATAAGGAAATACAGTTTTGCAGAGTAAAGACATATACGTACGCATTGGAAACTCTTTACGAGAAGAAATAACGCATCGTACAAAATTAGCTTGTATCTCCAAAACTACACGTTGTATCTCGAAAAGAATTGTTGTGGCGTGTACGTCTTAACATGTAGCATCTAAAGAGAACCAAAAGGAGAATTTTCTTTCGTCAAAATTTTTCAGAAAATCACGTTTTAAGGAAATCCCGCATCGTGCGAAATTATCTTGTTTTTCCTAAACAACACGTTGTAAGTCGAAAAGCTTTCATGTTGCGTGTATGTCTAAGTGTGTAGCCTCAAAAGAGAAGGCACAGGACAGTTTTCTCTCGAAAGGATATGTAAGAATACCACTTCATAAGGAAATACAGTTTTGCAGAGTAAAGACATATACGTACGCATTGGAAACTCTTTACGAGAAGAAATAACGCATCGTACAAAATTAGCTTGTATCTCCAAAACTACACGTTGTATCTCGAAAAGAATTGTTGTGGCGTGTACGTCTTAACATGTAGCATCTAAAGAGAACCAAAAGGAGAATTTTCTTTCGTCAAAATTTTTCAGAAAATCACGTTTTAAGGAAATCCCGCATCGTGCGAAATTATCTTGTTTTTCCTAAACAACACGTTGTAAGTCGAAAAGCTTTCATGTTGCGTGTATGTCTAAGTGTGTAGCCTCAAAAGAGAAGGCACAGGACAGTTTTCTCTCGAAAGGATATGTAAGAATACCACTTCATAAGGAAATACAGTTTTGCAGAGTAAAGACATATACGTACGCATTGGAAACTCTTTACGAGAAGAAATAACGCATCGTACAAAATTAGCTTGTATCTCCAAAACTACACGTTGTATCTCGAAAAGAATTGTTGTGGCGTGTACGTCTTAACATGTAGCATCTAAAGAGAACCAAAAGGAGAATTTTCTTTCGTCAAAATTTTTCAGAAAATCACGTTTTAAGGAAATCCCGCATCGTGCGAAATTATCTTGTTTTTCCTAAACAACACGTTGTAAGTCGAAAAGCTTTCATGTTGCGTGTATGTCTAAGTGTGTAGCCTCAAAAGAGAAGGCACAGGACAGTTTTCTCTCGAAAGGATATGTAAGAATACCACTTTATAAGGAAATACAGTTTTGCAGAGTAAAGACATATACGTACGCATTGGAAACTCTTTACGAGAAGAAATAACGCATCGTACAAAATTAGCTTGTATCTCCAAAACTACACGTTGTATCTCGAAAAGAATTGTTGTGGCGTGTACGTCTTAACATGTAGCATCTAAAGAGAACCAAAAGGAGAATTTTCTTTCGTCAAACTTTTTCAGAAAATCACGTTTTAAGGAAATCCCGCATCGTGCGAAATTATCTTGTTTTTCCTAAACAACACGTTGTAAGTCGAAAAGCTTTCATGTTGCGTGTATGTCTAAGTGTGTAGCCTCAAAAGAGAAGGCACAGGACAGTTTTCTCTCGAAAGGATATGTAAGAATACCACTTCATAAGGAAATACAGTTTTGCAGAGTAAAGACATATACGTACGCATTGGAAACTCTTTACGAGAAGAAATAACGCATCGTACAAAATTAGCTTGTATCTCCAAAACTACACGTTGTATCTCGAAAAGAATTGTTGTGGCGTGTACGTCTTAACATGTAGCATCTAAAGAGAACCAAAAGGAGAATTTTCTTTCGTCAAAATTTTTCAGAAAATCACGTTTTAAGGAAATCCCGCATCGTGCGAAATTATCTTGTTTTTCCTAAACAACACTTTGTAAGTCGAAAAGCTTTCATGTTGCGTGTATGTCTAAGTGTGTAGCCTCAAAAGAGAAGGCACAGGACAGTTTTCTCTCGAAAGGATATGTAAGAATACCACTTCATAAGGAAATACAGTTTTGCAGAGTAAAGACATATACGTACGCATTGGAAACTCTTTACGAGAAGAAATAACGCATCGTACAAAATTAGCTTGTATCTCCAAAACTACACGTTGTATCTCGAAAAGAATTGTTGTGGCGTGTACGTCTTAACATGTAGCATCTAAAGAGAACCAAAAGGAGAATTTTCTTTCGTCAAAATTTTTCAGAAAATCACGTTTTAAGGAAATCCCGCATCGTGCGAAATTATCTTGTTTTTCCTAAACAACACGTTTTAAGTCGAAAAGCTTTCATGTTGCGTGTATGTCTACGTGTGTAGCCTCAAAAGAGAAGGCACAGGACAGTTTTCTCTCGAAAGGATATGTAAGAAAACCACTTCATAAGGAAATACAGTTTTGCAGAGTAAAGACATATACGTACGCATTGGAAACTCTTTATGAGAAGAAATAACGCATCGTACAAAATTAGCTTGTATCTCCAAAACTACACGTTGTATCTCGAAAAGAATTGTTGTGGCGTGTACGTCTTAACATGTAGCATCTAAAGAGAACCAAAAGGAGAATTTTCTTTCGTCAAAATTTTTCAGAAAATCACGTTTTAAGGAAATCCCGCATCGTGCGAAATTATCTTGTTTTTCCTAAACAACACGTTGTAAGTCGAAAAGCTTTCATGTTGCGTGTATGTCTAAGTGTGTAGCCTCAAAAGAGAAGGCACAGGACAGTTTTCTCTCGAACGGATATGTAAGAATACCACTTCATAAGGAAATACAGTTTTGCAGAGTAAAGACATATACGTACGCATTGGAAACTCTTTGCGAGAAGAAATAACGCATCGTACAAAATTAGCTTGTATCTCCAAAACTACACGTTGTATCTCGAAAAGAATTGTTGTGGCGTGTACGTCTTAACATGTAGCATCTAAAGAGAACCAAAAGGAGAATTTTCTTTCGTCAAAATTTTTCAGAAAATCACGTTTTAAGGAAATCCCGCATCGTGCGAAATTATCTTGTTTTTCCTAAACAACACGTTGTAAGTCGAAAAGCTTTCATGTTGCGTGTATGTCTAAGTGTGTAGCCTCAAAAGAGAAGGCACAGGACAGTTTTCTCTCGAAAGGATATGTAAGAATACCACTTCATAAGGAAATACAGTTTTGCAGAGTAAAGACATATACGTACGCATTGGAAACTCTTTGCGAGAAGAAATAACGCATCGTACAAAATTAGCTTGTATCTCCAAAACTACACGTTGTATCTCGAAAAGAATTGTTGTGGCGTGTACGTCTTAACATGTAGCATCTAAAGAGAACCAAAAGGAGAATTTTCTTTCGTCAAAATTTTTCAGAAAATCACGTTTTAAGGAAATCCCGCATCGTGCGAAATTATCTTGTTTTTCCTAAACAACACGTTGTAAGTCGAAAAGCTTTCATGTTGCGTGTATGTCTAAGTGTGTAGCCTCAAAAGAGAAGGCACAGGACAGTTTTCTCTCGAAAGGATATGTAAGAATACCACTTCATAAGGAAATACAGTTTTGCAGAGTAAAGACATATACGTACGCATTGGAAACTCTTTACGAGAAGAAATAACGCATCGTACAAAATTAGCTTGTATCTCCAAAACTACACGTTGTATCTCGAAAAGAATTGTTGTGGCGTGTACGTCTTAACATGTAGCATCTAAAGAGAACCAAAAGGAGAATTTTCTTTGGTCAAAATTTTTCAGAAAATCACGTTTTAAGGAAATCCCGCATCGTGCGATATTATCTTGTTTTTCCTAAACAACACGTTGTAAGTCGAAAAGCTTTCATGTTGCGTGTATGTCTAAGTGTGTAGCCTCAAAAGAGAAGGCACAGGACAGTTTTCTCTCGAAAGGATATGTAAGAATACCACTTCATAAGGAAATACAGTTTTGCAGAGTAAAGACATATACGTACGCATTGGAAACTCTTTGCGAGAAGAAATAACGCATCGTACAAAATTAGCTTGTATCTCCAAAACTACACGTTGTATCTCGAAAAGAATTGTTGTGGCGTGTACGTCTTAACATGTAGCATCTAAAGAGAACCAAAAGGAGAATTTTCTTTCGTCAAAATTTTTCAGAAAATCACGTTTTAAGGAAATCCCGCATCGTGCGAAATTATCTTGTTTTTCCTAAACAACACGTTGTAAGTCGAAAAGCTTTCATGTTGCGTGTATGTCTACGTGTGTAGCCTCAAAAGAGAAGGCACAGGACAGTTTTCTCTCGAAAGGATATGTAAGAATACCACTTCATAAGGAAATACAGTTTTGCAGAGTAAAGACATATACGTACGCATTGGAAACTCTTTACGAGAAGAAATAACGCATCGTACAAAATTAGCTTGTATCTCCAAAACTACACGTTGTATCTCGAAAAGAATTGTTGTGGCGTGTACGTCTTAACATGTAGCATCTAAAGAGAACCAAAAGGAGAATTTTCTTTCGTCAAAATTTTTCAGAAAATCACGTTTTAAGGAAATCCCGCATCGTGCGAAATTATCTTGTTTTTCCTAAACAACACGTTGTAAGTCGAAAAGCTTTCATGTTGCGTGTATGTCTAAGTGTGTAGCCTCAAAAGAGAAGGCACAGGACAGTTTTCTCTCGAAAGGATATGTAAGAATACCACTTCATAAGGAAATACAGTTTTGCAGAGTAAAGACATATACGTACGCATTGGAAAGTCTTTACGAGAAGAAATAACGCATCGTACAAAATTAGCTTGTATCTCCAAAACTACACGTTGTATCTCGAAAAGAATTGTTGTGGCGTGTACGTCTTAACATGTAGCATCTAAAGAGAACCAAAAGGAGAATTTTCTTTCGTCAAAATTTTTCAGAAAATCACGTTTTAAGGAAATCCCGCATCGTGCGAAATTATCTTGTTTTTCCTAAACAACACGTTGTAAGTCGAAAAGCTTTCATGTTGCGTGTATGTCTAAGTGTGTAGCCTCAAAAGAGAAGGCACAGGACAGTTTTCTCTCGAAAGGATATGTAAGAATACCACTTCATAAGGAAATACAGTTTTGCAGAGTAAAGACATATACGTACGCATTGGAAACTCTTTACGAGAAGAAATAACGCATCGTACAAAATTAGCTTGTATCTCCAAAACTACACGTTGTATCTCGAAAAGAATTGTTGTGGCGTGTACGTCTTAACATGTAGCATCTAAAGAGAACCAAAAGGAGAATTTTCTTTCGTCAAAATTTTTCAGAAAATCACGTTTTAAGGAAATCCCGCATCGTGCGAAATTATCTTGTTTTTCCTAAACAACACGTTGTAAGTCGAAAAGCTTTCATGTTGCGTGTATGTCTACGTGTGTAGCCTCAAAAGAGAAGGCACAGGACAGTTTTCTCTCGAAAGGATATGTAAGAATACCACTTCATAAGGAAATACAGTTTTGCAGAGTAAAGACATATACGTACGCATTGGAAACTCTTTATGAGAAGAAATAACGCATCGTACAAAATTAGCTTGTATCTCCAAAACTACACGTTGTATCTCGAAAAGAATTGTTGTGGCGTGTACGTCTTAACATGTAGCATCTAAAGAGAACCAAAAGGAGAATTTTCTTTCGTCAAAATTTTTCAGAAAATCACGTTTTAAGGAAATCCCGCATCGTTCGAAATTATCTTGTTTTTCCTAAACAACACGTTGTAAGTCGAAAAGCTTTCATGTTGCGTGTATGTCTAAGTGTGTAGCCTCAAAAGAGAAGGCACAGGACAGTTTTCTCTCGAAAGGATATGTAAGAATACCACTTCATAAGGAAATACAGTTTTGCAGAGTAAAGACATATACGTACGCATTGGAAACTCTTTACGAGAAGAAATAACGCATCGTACAAAATTAGCTTGTATCTCCAAAACTACACGTTGTATCTCGAAAAGAATTGTTGTGGCGTGTACGTCTTAACATGTAGCATCTAAAGAGAACCAAAAGGAGAATTTTCTTTGGTCAAAATTTTTCAGAAAATCACGGTTTAAGGAAATCCCGCATCGTGCGATATTATCTTGTTTTTCCTAAACAACACGTTGTAAGTCGAAAAGCTTTCATGTTGCGTGTATGTCTAAGTGTGTAGCCTCAAAAGAGAAGGCACAGGACAGTTTTCTCTCGAAAGGATATGTAAGAATACCACTTCATAAGGAAATACAGTTTTGCAGAGTAAAGACATATACGTACGCATTGGAAACTCTTTACGAGAAGAAATAACGCATAGTACAAAATTAGCTTGTATCTCCAAAACTACACGTTGTATCTCGAAAAGAATTGTTGTGGCGTGTACGTCTTAACATGTAGCATCTAAAGAGAACCAAAAGGAGAATTTTCTTTCGTCAAAATTTTTCAGAAAATCACGTTTTAAGGAAATCCCGCATCGTGCGAAATTATCTTGTTTTTCCTAAACAACACGTTGTAAGTCGAAAAGCTTTCATGTTGCGTGTATGTCTAAGTGTGTAGCCTCAAAAGAGAAGGCACAGGACAGTTTTCTCTCGAAAGGATATGTAAGAATACCACTTCATAAGGAAATACAGTTTTGCAGAGTAAAGACATATACGTACGCATTGGAAACTCTTTACGAGAAGAAATAACGCATAGTACAAAATTAGCTTGTATCTCCAAAACTACACGTTGTATCTCGAAAAGAATTGTTGTGGCGTGTACGTCTTAACATGTAGCATCTAAAGAGAACCAAAAGGAGAATTTTCTTTGGTCAAAATTTTTCAGAAAATCACGTTTTAAGGAAATCCCGCATCGTGCGATATTATCTTGTTTTTCCTAAACAACAGGTTGTAAGTCGAAAAGCTTTCATGTTGCGTGTATGTCTAAGTGTGTAGCCTCAAAAGAGAAGGCACAGGACAGTTTTCTCTCGAAAGGATATGTAAGAATACCACTTCATAAGGAAATACAGTTTTGCAGAGTAAAGACATATACGTACGCATTGGAAACTCTTTACGAGAAGAAATAACGCATAGTACAAAATTAGCTTGTATCTCCAAAACTACACGTTGTATCTCGAAAAGAATTGTTGTGGCGTGTACGTCTTAAGATGTAGCATCTAAAGAGAACCAAAAGGAGAATTTTCTTTCGTCAAAATTTTTCAGAAAATCACGTTTTAAGGAAATCCCGCATCGTGCGAAATTATCTTGTTTTTCCTAAACAACACTTTGTAAGTCGAAAAGCTTTCATGTTGCGTGTATGTCTAAGTGTGTAGCCTCAAAAGAGAAGGCACAGGACAGTTTTCTCTCGAAAGGATATGTAAGAATACCACTTCATAAGGAAATACAGTTTTGCAGAGTAAAGACATATACGTACGCATTGGAAACTCTTTACGAGAAGAAATAACGCATCGTACAAAATTAGCTTGTATCTCCAAAACTACACGTTGTATCTCGAAAAGAATTGTTGTGGCGTGTACGTCTTAACATGTAGCATCTAAAGAGAACCAAAAGGAGAATTTTCTTTCGTCAAAATTTTTCAGAAAATCATGTTTTAAGGAAATCCCGCATCGTGCGAAATTATCTTGTTTTTCCTAAACAACACGTTTTAAGTCGAAAAGCTTTCATTTTGCGTGTATGTCTAAGTGTGTAGCCTCAAAAGAGAAGGCACAGGACAGTTTTCTCTCGAAAGGATATGTAAGAATACCACTTCATAAGGAAATACAGTTTTGCAGAGTAAAGACATATACGTACGCATTGGAAACTCTTTACGAGAAGAAATAACGCATCGTACAAAATTAGCTTGTATCTCCAAAACTACACGTTGTATCTCGAAAAGAATTGTTGTGGCGTGTACGTCTTAACATGTAGCATCTAAAGAGAACCAAAAGGAGAATTTTCTTTCGTCAAAATTTTTCAGAAAATCACGTTTTAAGGAAATCCCGCATCGTGCGAAATTATCTTGTTTTTCCTAAACAACACGTTGTAAGTCGAAAAGCTTTCATGTTGCGTGTATGTCTACGTGTGTAGCCTCAAAAGAGAAGGCACAGGACAGTTTTCTCTCGAAAGGATATGTAAGAATACCACTTCATAAGGAAATACAGTTTTGCAGAGTAAAGACATATACGTACGCATTGGAAACTCTTTACGAGAAGAAATAACGCATCGTACAAAATTAGCTTGTATCTCCAAAACTACACGTTGTATCTCGAAAAGAATTGTTGTGGCGTGTACGTCTTAACATGTAGCATCTAAAGAGAACCAAAAGGAGAATTTTCTTTCGTCAAAATTTTTCAGAAAATCACGTTTTAAGGAAATCCCGCATCGTGCGAAATTATCTTGTTTTTCCTAAACAACACGTTGTAAGTCGAAAAGCTTTCATGTTGCGTGTATGTCTAGGTGTGTAGCCTCAAAAGAGAAGGCACAGGACAGTTTTCTCTCGAAAGGATATGTAAGAATACCACTTCATAAGGAAATACAGTTTTGCAGAGTAAAGACATATACGTACGCATTGGAAACTCTTTACGAGAAGAAATAACGCATCGTACAAAATTAGCTTGTATCTCCAAAACTACACGTTTTATCTCGAAAAGAATTGTTGTGGCGTGTACGTCTTAACATGTAGCATCTAAAGAGAACCAAAAGGAGAATTTTCTTTCGTCAAATTTTTCAGAAAATCACGTTTTAAGGAAATCCCGCATCGTGCGAAATTATCTTGTTTTTCCTAAACAACACGTTGTAAGTCGAAAAGCTTTCATGTTGCGTGTATGTCTAAGTGTGTAGCCTCAAAAGAGAAGGCACAGGACAGTTTTCTCTCGGAAGGACATGTAAGAATACCACTTCATAAGGAAATACAGTTTTGCAGAGTAAAGACATATACGTACGCATTGGAAACTCTTTACGAGAAGAAATAACGCATCGTACAAAATTAGCTTGTATCTCCAAAACTACACGTTGTATCTCGAAAAGAATTGTTGTGGCGTGTACGTCTTAACATGTAGCATCTAAAGAGAACCAAAAGGAGAATTTTCTTTCGTCAAAATTTTTCAGAAAATCATGTTTTAAGGAAATCCCGCATCGTGCGAAATTATCTTGTTTTTCCTAAACAACACGTTGTAAGTCGAAAAGCTTTCATGTTGCGTGTATGTCTAAGTGTGTAGCCTCAAAAGAGAAGGCACAGGACAGTTTTCTCTCGAAAGGATATGTAAGAATACCACTTCATAAGGAAATACAGTTTTGCAGAGTAAAGACATATACGTACGCATTGGAAACTCTTTACGAGAAGAAATAACGCATCGTACAAAATTAGCTTGTATCTCCAAAACTACACGTTGTATCTCGAAAAGAATTGTTGTGGCGTGTACGTCTTAACATGTAGCATCTAAAGAGAACCAAAAGGAGAATTTTCTTTCGTCAAAATTTTTCAGAAAATCATGTTTTAAGGAAATCCCGCATCGTGCGAAATTATCTTGTTTTTCCTAAACAACACGTTGTAAGTCGAAAAGCTTTCATGTTGCGTGTATGTCTAAGTGTGTAGCCTCAAAAGAGAAGGCACAGGACAGTTTTCTCTCGAAAGGATATGTAAGAATACCACTTCATAAGGAAATACAGTTTTGCAGAGTAAAGACATATACGTACGCATTGGAAACTCTTTACGAGAAGAAATAACGCATCGTACAAAATTAGCTTGTATCTCCAAAACTACACGTTGTATCTCGAAAAGAATTGTTGTGGCGTGTACGTCTTAACATGTAGCATCTAAAGAGAACCAAAAGGAGAATTTTCTTTGGTCAAAATTTTTCAGAAAATCACGTTTTAAGGAAATCCCGCATCGTGCGATATTATCTTGTTTTTCCTAAACAACACGTTGTAAGTCGAAAAGCTTTCATGTTGCGTGTATGTCTAAGTGTGTAGCCTCAAAAGAGAAGGCACAGGACAGTTTTCTCTCGAAAGGATATGTAAGAATACCACTTCATAAGGAAATACAGTTTTGCAGAGTAAAGACATATACGTACGCATTGGAAACTCTTTACGAGAAGAAATAACGCATCGTACAAAATTAGCTTGTATCTCCAAAACTACACGTTGTATCTCGAAAAGAATTGTTGTGGCGTGTACGTCTTAACATGTAGCATCTAAAGAGAACCAAAAGGAGAATTTTCTTTCGTCAAAATTTTTCAGAAAATCACGTTTTAAGGAAATCCCGCATCGTGCGAAATTATCTTGTTTTTCCTAAACAACACGTTGTAAGTCGAAAAGCTTTCATGTTGCGTGTATGTCTACGTGTGTAGCCTCAAAAGAGAAGGCACAGGACAGTTTTCTCTCGAAAGGATATGTAAGAATACCACTTCATAAGGAAATACAGTTTTGCAGAGTAAAGACATATACGTACGCATTGGAAACTCTTTACGAGAAGAAATAACGCATCGTACAAAATTAGCTTGTATCTCCAAAACTACACGTTGTATCTCGAAAAGAATTGTTGTGGCGTGTACGTCTTAACATGTAGCATCTAAAGAGAACCAAAAGGAGAATTTTCTTTCGTCAAAATTTTTCAGAAAATCACGTTTTAAGGAAATCCCGCATCGTGCGAAATTATCTTGTTTTTCCTAAACAACACGTTGTAAGTCGAAAAGCTTTCATGTTGCGTGTATGTCTAAGTGTGTAGCCTCAAAAGAGAAGGCACAGGACAGTTTTCTCTCGAAAGGATATGTAAGAATACCACTTCATAAGGAAATACAGTTTTGCAGAGTAAAGACATATACGTACGCATTGGAAACTCTTTACGAGAAGAAATAACGCATCGTACAAAATTAGCTTGTATCTCCAAAACTACACGTTGTATCTCGAAAAGAATTGTTGTGGCGTGTACGTCTTAACATGTAGCATCTAAAGAGAACCAAAAGGAGAATTTTCTTTCGTCAAAATTTTTCAGAAAATCACGTTTTAAGGAAATCCCGCATCGTGCGAAATTATCTTGTTTTTCCTAAACAACACGTTGTAAGTCGAAAAGCTTTCATGTTGCGTGTATGTCTAAGTGTGTAGCCTCAAAAGAGAAGGCACAGGACAGTTTTCTCTCGAAAGGATATGTAAGAATACCACTTCATAAGGAAATACAGTTTTGCAGAGTAAAGACATATACGTACGCATTGGAAAGTCTTTACGAGAAGAAATAACGCATCGTACAAAATTAGCTTGTATCTCCAAAACTACACGTTGTATCTCGAAAAGAATTGTTGTGGCGTGTACGTCTTAACATGTAGCATCTAAAGAGAACCAAAAGGAGAATTTTCTTTCGTCAAAATTTTTCAGAAAATCACGTTTTAAGGAAATCCCGCATCGTGCGAAATTATCTTGTTTTTCCTAAACAACACGTTGTAAGTCGAAAAGCTTTCATGTTGCGTGTATGTCTACGTGTGTAGCCTCAAAAGAGAAGGCACAGGACAGTTTTCTCTCGAAAGGATATGTAAGAATACCACTTCATAAGGAAATACAGTTTTGCAGAGTAAAGACATATACGTACGCATTGGAAACTCTTTATGAGAAGAAATAACGCATCGTACAAAATTAGCTTGTATCTCCAAAACTACACGTTGTATCTCGAAAAGAATTGTTGTGGCGTGTACGTCTTAACATGTAGCATCTAAAGAGAACCAAAAGGAGAATTTTCTTTCGTCAAAATTTTTCAGAAAATCACGTTTTAAGGAAATCCCGCATCGTGCGAAATTATCTTGTTTTTCCTAAACAACACGTTGTAAGTCGAAAAGCTTTCATGTTGCGTGTATGTCTAAGTGTGTAGCCTCAAAAGAGAAGGCACAGGACAGTTTTCTCTCGAAAGGATATGTAAGAATACCACTTCATAAGGAAATACAGTTTTGCAGAGTAAAGACATATACGTACGCATTGGAAACTCTTTGCGAGAAGAAATAACGCATCGTACAAAATTAGCTTGTATCTCCAAAACTACACGTTGTATCTCGAAAAGAATTGTTGTGGCGTGTACGTCTTAACATGTAGCATCTAAAGAGAACCAAAAGGAGAATTTTCTTTCGTCAAAATTTTTCAGAAAATCACGTTTTAAGGAAATCCCGCATCGTGCGAAATTATCTTGTTTTTCCTAAACAACACGTTGTAAGTCGAAAAGCTTTCATGTTGCGTGTATGTCTACGTGTGTAGCCTCAAAAGAGAAGGCACAGGACAGTTTTCTCTCGAAAGGATATGTAAGAATACCACTTCATAAGGAAATACAGTTTTGCAGAGTAAAGACATATACGTACGCATTGGAAACTCTTTACGAGAAGAAATAACGCATCGTACAAAATTAGCTTGTATCTCCAAAACTACACGTTGTATCTCGAAAAGAATTGTTGTGGCGTGTACGTCTTAACATGTAGCATCTAAAGAGAACCAAAAGGAGAATTTTCTTTCGTCAAAATTTTTCAGAAAATCACGTTTTAAGGAAATCCCGCATCGTGCGAAATTATCTTGTTTTTCCTAAACAACACGTTGTAAGTCGAAAAGCTTTCATGTTGCGTGTATGTCTAAGTGTGTAGCCTCAAAAGAGAAGGCACAGGACAGTTTTCTCTCGAAAGGATATGTAAGAATACCACTTCATAAGGAAATACAGTTTTGCAGAGTAAAGACATATACGTACGCATTGGAAACTCTTTACGAGAAGAAATAACGCATCGTACAAAATTAGCTTGTATCTCCAAAACTACACGTTGTATCTCGAAAAGAATTGTTGTGGCGTGTACGTCTTAACATGTAGCATCTAAAGAGAACCAAAAGGAGAATTTTCTTTCGTCAAAATTTTTCAGAAAATCACGTTTTAAGGAAATCCCGCATCGTGCGAAATTATCTTGTTTTTCCTAAACAACACGTTGTAAGTCGAAAAGCTTTCATGTTGCGTGTATGTCTAAGTGTGTAGCCTCAAAAGAGAAGGCACAGGACAGTTTTCTCTCGAAAGGATATGTAAGAATACCACTTCATAAGGAAATACAGTTTTGCAGAGTAAAGACATATACGTACGCATTGGAAACTCTTTACGAGAAGAAATAACGCATCGTACAAAATTAGCTTGTATCTCCAAAACTACACGTTGTATCTCGAAAAGAATTGTTGTGGCGTGTACGTCTTAACATGTAGCATCTAAAGAGAACCAAAAGGAGAATTTTCTTTCGTCAAAATTTTTCAGAAAATCACGTTTTAAGGAAATCCCGCATCGTGCGAAATTATCTTGTTTTTCCTAAACAACACGTTGTAAGTCGAAAAGCTTTCATGTTGCGTGTATGTCTACGTGTGTAGCCTCAAAAGAGAAGGCACAGGACAGTTTTCTCTCGAAAGGATATGTAAGAATACCACTTCATAAGGAAATACAGTTTTGCAGAGTAAAGACATATACGTACGCATTGGAAACTCTTTATGAGAAGAAATAACGCATCGTACAAAATTAGCTTGTATCTCCAAAACTACACGTTGTATCTCGAAAAGAATTGTTGTGGCGTGTACGTCTTAACATGTAGCATCTAAAGAGAACCAAAAGGAGAATTTTCTTTCGTCAAAATTTTTCAGAAAATCACGTTTTAAGGAAATCCCGCATCGTGCGAAATTATCTTGTTTTTCCTAAACAACACGTTGTAAGTCGAAAAGCTTTCATGTTGCGTGTATGTCTAAGTGTGTAGCCTCAAAAGAGAAGGCACAGGACAGTTTTCTCTCGAAAGGATATGTAAGAATACCACTTCATAAGGAAATACAGTTTTGCAGAGTAAAGACATATACGTACGCATTGGAAACTCTTTACGAGAAGAAATAACGCATCGTACAAAATTAGCTTGTATCTCCAAAACTACACGTTGTATCTCGAAAAGAATTGTTGTGGCGTGTACGTCTTAACATGTAGCATCTAAAGAGAACCAAAAGGAGAATTTTCTTTGGTCAAAATTTTTCAGAAAATCACGGTTTAAGGAAATCCCGCATCGTGCGATATTATCTTGTTTTTCCTAAACAACACGTTGTAAGTCGAAAAGCTTTCATGTTGCGTGTATGTCTAAGTGTGTAGCCTCAAAAGAGAAGGCACAGGACAGTTTTCTCTCGAAAGGATATGTAAGAATACCACTTCATAAGGAAATACAGTTTTGCAGAGTAAAGACATATACGTACGCATTGGAAACTCTTTACGAGAAGAAATAACGCATAGTACAAAATTAGCTTGTATCTCCAAAACTACACGTTGTATCTCGAAAAGAATTGTTGTGGCGTGTACGTCTTAACATGTAGCATCTAAAGAGAACCAAAAGGAGAATTTTCTTTCGTCAAAATTTTTCAGAAAATCACGTTTTAAGGAAATCCCGCATCGTGCGAAATTATCTTGTTTTTCCTAAACAACACGTTGTAAGTCGAAAAGCTTTCATGTTGCGTGTATGTCTAAGTGTGTAGCCTCAAAAGAGAAGGCACAGGACAGTTTTCTCTCGAAAGGATATGTAAGAATACCACTTCATAAGGAAATACAGTTTTGCAGAGTAAAGACATATACGTACGCATTGGAAACTCTTTACGAGAAGAAATAACGCATAGTACAAAATTAGCTTGTATCTCCAAAACTACACGTTGTATCTCGAAAAGAATTGTTGTGGCGTGTACGTCTTAACATGTAGCATCTAAAGAGAACCAAAAGGAGAATTTTCTTTGGTCAAAATTTTTCAGAAAATCACGTTTTAAGGAAATCCCGCATCGTGCGATATTATCTTGTTTTTCCTAAACAACAGGTTGTAAGTCGAAAAGCTTTCATGTTGCGTGTATGTCTAAGTGTGTAGCCTCAAAAGAGAAGGCACAGGACAGTTTTCTCTCGAAAGGATATGTAAGAATACCACTTCATAAGGAAATACAGTTTTGCAGAGTAAAGACATATACGTACGCATTGGAAACTCTTTACGAGAAGAAATAACGCATAGTACAAAATTAGCTTGTATCTCCAAAACTACACGTTGTATCTCGAAAAGAATTGTTGTGGTGTGTACGTCTTAACATGTAGCATCTAAAGAGAACCAAAAGGAGAATTTTCTTTCGTCAAAATTTTTCAGAAAATCACGTTTTAAGGAAATCCCGCATCGTGCGAAATTATCTTGTTTTTCCTAAACAACACGTTGTAAGTCGAAAAGCTTTCATGTTGCGTGTATGTCTAAGTGTGTAGCCTCAAAAGAGAAGGCACAGGACAGTTTTCTCTCGAAAGGATATGTAAGAATACCACTTCATAAGGAAATACAGTTTTGCAGAGTAAAGACATATACGTACGCATTGGAAACTCTTTACGAGAAGAAATAACGCATAGTACAAAATTAGCTTGTATCTCCAAAACTACACGTTGTATCTCGAAAAGAATTGTTGTGGCGTGTACGTCTTAAGATGTAGCATCTAAAGAGAACCAAAAGGAGAATTTTCTTTCGTCAAAATTTTTCAGAAAATCACGTTTTAAGGAAATCCCGCATCGTGCGAAATTATCTTGTTTTTCCTAAACAACACTTTGTAAGTCGAAAAGCTTTCATGTTGCGTGTATGTCTAAGTGTGTAGCCTCAAAAGAGAAGGCACAGGACAGTTTTCTCTCGAAAGGATATGTAAGAATACCACTTCATAAGGAAATACAGTTTTGCAGAGTAAAGACATATACGTACGCATTGGAAACTCTTTACGAGAAGAAATAACGCATCGTACAAAATTAGCTTGTATCTCCAAAACTACACGTTGTATCTCGAAAAGAATTGTTGTGGCGTGTACGTCTTAACATGTAGCATCTAAAGAGAACCAAAAGGAGAATTTTCTTTCGTCAAAATTTTTCAGAAAATCATGTTTTAAGGAAATCCCGCATCGTGCGAAATTATCTTGTTTTTCCTAAACAACACGTTTTAAGTCGAAAAGCTTTCATTTTGCGTGTATGTCTAAGTGTGTAGCCTCAAAAGAGAAGGCACAGGACAGTTTTCTCTCGAAAGGATATGTAAGAATACCACTTCATAAGGAAATACAGTTTTGCAGAGTAAAGACATATACGTACGCATTGGAAACTCTTTACGAGAAGAAATAACGCATCGTACAAAATTAGCTTGTATCTCCAAAACTACACGTTGTATCTCGAAAAGAATTGTTGTGGCGTGTACGTCTTAACATGTAGCATCTAAAGAGAACCAAATGGAGAATTTTCTTTCGTCAAAATTTTTCAGAAAATCACGTTTTAAGGAAATCCCGCATCGTGCGAAATTATCTTGTTTTTCCTAAACAACACGTTGTAAGTCGAAAAGCTTTCATGTTGCGTGTATGTCTACGTGTGTAGCCTCAAAAGAGAAGGCACAGGACAGTTTTCTCTCGAAAGGATATGTAAGAATACCACTTCATAAGGAAATACAGTTTTGCAGAGTAAAGACATATACGTACGCATTGGAAACTCTTTACGAGAAGAAATAACGCATCGTACAAAATTAGCTTGTATCTCCAAAACTACACGTTGTATCTCGAAAAGAATTGTTGTGGCGTGTACGTCTTAACATGTAGCATCTAAAGAGAACCAAAAGGAGAATTTTCTTTCGTCAAAATTTTTCAGAAAATCACGTTTTAAGGAAATCCCGCATCGTGCGAAATTATCTTGTTTTTCCTAAACAACACGTTGTAAGTCGAAAAGCTTTCATGTTGCGTGTATGTCTAGGTGTGTAGCCTCAAAAGAGAAGGCACAGGACAGTTTTCTCTCGAAAGGATATGTAAGAATACCACTTCATAAGGAAATACAGTTTTGCAGAGTAAAGACATATACGTACGCATTGGAAACTCTTTACGAGAAGAAATAACGCATCGTACAAAATTAGCTTGTATCTCCAAAACTACACGTTTTATCTCGAAAAGAATTGTTGTGGCGTGTACGTCTTAACATGTAGCATCTAAAGAGAACCAAAAGGAGAATTTTCTTTCGTCAAATTTTTCAGAAAATCACGTTTTAAGGAAATCCCGCATCGTGCGAAATTATCTTGTTTTTCCTAAACAACACGTTGTAAGTCGAAAAGCTTTCATGTTGCGTGTATGTCTAAGTGTGTAGCCTCAAAAGAGAAGGCACAGGACAGTTTTCTCTCGGAAGGACATGTAAGAATACCACTTCATAAGGAAATACAGTTTTGCAGAGTAAAGACATATACGTACGCATTGGAAACTCTTTACGAGAAGAAATAACGCATCGTACAAAATTAGCTTGTATCTCCAAAACTACACGTTGTATCTCGAAAAGAATTGTTGTGGCGTGTACGTCTTAACATGTAGCATCTAAAGAGAACCAAAAGGAGAATTTTCTTTCGTCAAAATTTTTCAGAAAATCATGTTTTAAGGAAATCCCGCATCGTGCGAAATTATCTTGTTTTTCCTAAACAACACGTTGTAAGTCGAAAAGCTTTCATGTTGCGTGTATGTCTAAGTGTGTAGCCTCAAAAGAGAAGGCACAGGACAGTTTTCTCTCGAAAGGATATGTAAGAATACCACTTCATAAGGAAATACAGTTTTGCAGAGTAAAGACATATACGTACGCATTGGAAACTCTTTACGAGAAGAAATAACGCATCGTACAAAATTAGCTTGTATCTCCAAAACTACACGTTGTATCTCGAAAAGAATTGTTGTGGCGTGTACGTCTTAACATGTAGCATCTAAAGAGAACCAAAAGGAGAATTTTCTTTCGTCAAAATTTTTCAGAAAATCATGTTTTAAGGAAATCCCGCATCGTGCGAAATTATCTTGTTTTTCCTAAACAACACGTTGTAAGTCGAAAAGCTTTCATGTTGCGTGTATGTCTAAGTGTGTAGCCTCAAAAGAGAAGGCACAGGACAGTTTTCTCTCGAAAGGATATGTAAGAATACCACTTCATAAGGAAATACAGTTTTGCAGAGTAAAGACATATACGTACGCATTGGAAACTCTTTACGAGAAGAAATAACGCATCGTACAAAATTAGCTTGTATCTCCAAAACTACACGTTGTATCTCGAAAAGAATTGTTGTGGCGTGTACGTCTTAACATGTAGCATCTAAAGAGAACCAAAAGGAGAATTTTCTTTCGTCAAAATTTTTCAGAAAATCACGTTTTAAGGAAATCCCGCATCGTGCGAAATTATCTTGTTTTTCCTAAACAACACTTTGTAAGTCGAAAAGCTTTCATGTTGCGTGTATGTCTAAGTGTGTAGCCTCAAAAGAGAAGGCACAGGACAGTTTTCTCTCGAAAGGATATGTAAGAATACCACTTCATAAGGAAATACAGTTTTGCAGAGTAAAGACATATACGTACGCATTGGAAACTCTTTACGAGAAGAAATAACGCATCGTACAAAATTAGCTTGTATCTCCAAAACTACACGTTGTATCTCGAAAAGAATTGTTGTGGCGTGTACGTCTTAACATGTAGCATCTAAAGAGAACCAAAAGGAGAATTTTCTTTCGTCAAAATTTTTTAGAAAATCACGTTTTAAGGAAATCCCGCATCGTGCGAAATTATCTTGTTTTTCCTAAACAACACGTTGTAAGTCGAAAAGCTTTCATGTAGCGTGTATGTCTAAGTGTGTAGCCTCAAAAGAGAAGGCACAGGACAGTTTTCTCTCGAAAGGATATGTAAGAATACCACTTCATAAGGAAATACAGTTTTGCAGAGTAAAGACATATACGTACGCATTGGAAACTCTTTACGAGAAGAAATAACGCATAGTACAAAATTAGCTTGTATCTCCAAAACTACACGTTGTATCTCGAAAAGAATTGTTGTGGCGTGTACGTCTTAACATGTAGCATCTAAAGAGAACCAAAAGGAGAATTTTCTTTCGTCAAAATTTTTCAGAACATCACGTTTTAAGGAAATCCCGCATCGTGCGAAATTATCTTGTTTTTCCTAAACAACACGTTGTAAGTCGAAAAGCTTTCATGTTGCGTGTATGTCTAAGTGTGTAGCCTCAAAAGAGAAGGCACAGGACAGTTTTCTCTCGGAAGGACATGTAAGAATACCACTTCATAAGGAAATACAGTTTTGCAGAGTAAAGACATATACGTACGCATTGGAAACTCTTTACGAGAAGAAATAACGCATCGTACAAAATTAGCTTGTATCTCCAAAACTACACGTTGTATCTCGAAAAGAATTGTTGTGGCGTGTACGTCTTAACATGTAGCATCTAAAGAGAACCAAAAGGAGAATTTTCTTTCGTCAAAATTTTTCAGAAAATCATGTTTTAAGGAAATCCCGCATCGTGCGAAATTATCTTGTTTTTCCTAAACAACACGTTGTAAGTCGAAAAGCTTTCATGTTGCGTGTATGTCTAAGTGTGTAGCCTCAAAAGAGAAGGCACAGGACAGTTTTCTCTCGAAAGGATATGTAAGAATACCACTTCATAAGGAAATACAGTTTTGCAGAGTAAAGACATATACGTACGCATTGGAAACTCTTTACGAGAAGAAATAACGCATCGTACAAAATTAGCTTGTATCTCCAAAACTACACGTTGTATCTCGAAAAGAATTGTTGTGGCGTGTACGTCTTAACATGTAGCATCTAAAGAGAACCAAAAGGAGAATTTTCTTTCGTCAAAATTTTTCAGAAAATCATGTTTTAAGGAAATCCCGCATCGTGCGAAATTATCTTGTTTTTCCTAAACAACACGTTGTAAGTCGAAAAGCTTTCATGTTGCGTGTATGTCTAAGTGTGTAGCCTCAAAAGAGAAGGCACAGGACAGTTTTCTCTCGAAAGGATATGTAAGAATACCACTTCATAAGGAAATACAGTTTTGCAGAGTAAAGACATATACGTACGCATTGGAAACTCTTTATGAGAAGAAATAACGCATCGTACAAAATTAGCTTGTATCTCCAAAACTACACGTTGTATCTCGAAAAGAATTGTTGTGGCGTGTACGTCTTAACATGTAGCATCTAAAGAGAACCAAAAGGAGAATTTTCTTTCGTCAAAATTTTTCAGAAAATCACGTTTTAAGGAAATCCCGCATCGTGCGAAATTATCTTGTTTTTCCTAAACAACACTTTGTAAGTCGAAAAGCTTTCATGTTGCGTGTATGTCTAAGTGTGTAGCCTCAAAAGAGAAGGCACAGGACAGTTTTCTCTCGAAAGGATATGTAAGAATACCACTTCATAAGGAAATACAGTTTTGCAGAGTAAAGACATATACGTACGCATTGGAAACTCTTTACGAGAAGAAATAACGCATCGTACAAAATTAGCTTGTATCTCCAAAACTACACGTTGTATCTCGAAAAGAATTGTTGTGGCGTGTACGTCTTAACATGTAGCATCTAAAGAGAACCAAAAGGAGAATTTTCTTTCGTCAAAATTTTTTAGAAAATCACGTTTTAAGGAAATCCCGCATCGTGCGAAATTATCTTGTTTTTCCTAAACAACACGTTGTAAGTCGAAAAGCTTTCATGTAGCGTGTATGTCTAAGTGTGTAGCCTCAAAAGAGAAGGCACAGGACAGTTTTCTCTCGAAAGGATATGTAAGAATACCACTTCATAAGGAAATACAGTTTTGCAGAGTAAAGACATATACGTACGCATTGGAAACTCTTTACGAGAAGAAATAACGCATAGTACAAAATTAGCTTGTATCTCCAAAACTACACGTTGTATCTCGAAAAGAATTGTTGTGGCGTGTACGTCTTAACATGTAGCATCTAAAGAGAACCAAAAGGAGAATTTTCTTTCGTCAAAATTTTTCAGAACATCACGTTTTAAGGAAATCCCGCATCGTGCGAAATTATCTTGTTTTTCCTAAACAACACGTTGTAAGTCGAAAAGCTTTCATGTTGCGTGTATGTCTAAGTGTGTAGCCTCAAAAGAGAAGGCACAGGACAGTTTTCTCTCGGAAGGACATGTAAGAATACCACTTCATAAGGAAATACAGTTTTGCAGAGTAAAGACATATACGTACGCATTGGAAACTCTTTACGAGAAGAAATAACGCATCGTACAAAATTAGCTTGTATCTCCAAAACTACACGTTGTATCTCGAAAAGAATTGTTGTGGCGTGTACGTCTTAACATGTAGCATCTAAAGAGAACCAAAAGGAGAATTTTCTTTCGTCAAAATTTTTCAGAAAATCATGTTTTAAGGAAATCCCGCATCGTGCGAAATTATCTTGTTTTTCCTAAACAACACGTTTTAAGTCGAAAAGCTTTCATTTTGCGTGTATGTCTAAGTGTGTAGCCTCAAAAGAGAAGGCACAGGACAGTTTTCTCTCGAAAGGATATGTAAGAATACCACTTCATAAGGAAATACAGTTTTGCAGAGTAAAGACATATACGTACGCATTGGAAACTCTTTACGAGAAGAAATAACGCATCGTACAAAATTAGCTTGTATCTCCAAAACTACACGTTGTATCTCGAAAAGAATTGTTGTGGCGTGTACGTCTTAACATGTAGCATCTAAAGAGAACCAAATGGAGAATTTTCTTTCGTCAAAATTTTTCAGAAAATCACGTTTTAAGGAAATCCCGCATCGTGCGAAATTATCTTGTTTTTCCTAAACAACACGTTGTAAGTCGAAAAGCTTTCATGTTGCGTGTATGTCTACGTGTGTAGCCTCAAAAGAGAAGGCACAGGACAGTTTTCTCTCGAAAGGATATGTAAGAATACCACTTCATAAGGAAATACAGTTTTGCAGAGTAAAGACATATACGTACGCATTGGAAACTCTTTACGAGAAGAAATAACGCATCGTACAAAATTAGCTTGTATCTCCAAAACTACACGTTGTATCTCGAAAAGAATTGTTGTGGCGTGTACGTCTTAACATGTAGCATCTAAAGAGAACCAAAAGGAGAATTTTCTTTCGTCAAAATTTTTCAGAAAATCACGTTTTAAGGAAATCCCGCATCGTGCGAAATTATCTTGTTTTTCCTAAACAACACGTTGTAAGTCGAAAAGCTTTCATGTTGCGTGTATGTCTAGGTGTGTAGCCTCAAAAGAGAAGGCACAGGACAGTTTTCTCTCGAAAGGATATGTAAGAATACCACTTCATAAGGAAATACAGTTTTGCAGAGTAAAGACATATACGTACGCATTGGAAACTCTTTACGAGAAGAAATAACGCATCGTACAAAATTAGCTTGTATCTCCAAAACTACACGTTTTATCTCGAAAAGAATTGTTGTGGCGTGTACGTCTTAACATGTAGCATCTAAAGAGAACCAAAAGGAGAATTTTCTTTCGTCAAATTTTTCAGAAAATCACGTTTTAAGGAAATCCCGCATCGTGCGAAATTATCTTGTTTTTCCTAAACAACACGTTGTAAGTCGAAAAGCTTTCATGTTGCGTGTATGTCTAAGTGTGTAGCCTCAAAAGAGAAGGCACAGGACAGTTTTCTCTCGGAAGGACATGTAAGAATACCACTTCATAAGGAAATACAGTTTTGCAGAGTAAAGACATATACGTACGCATTGGAAACTCTTTACGAGAAGAAATAACGCATCGTACAAAATTAGCTTGTATCTCCAAAACTACACGTTGTATCTCGAAAAGAATTGTTGTGGCGTGTACGTCTTAACATGTAGCATCTAAAGAGAACCAAAAGGAGAATTTTCTTTCGTCAAAATTTTTCAGAAAATCATGTTTTAAGGAAATCCCGCATCGTGCGAAATTATCTTGTTTTTCCTAAACAACACGTTGTAAGTCGAAAAGCTTTCATGTTGCGTGTATGTCTAAGTGTGTAGCCTCAAAAGAGAAGGCACAGGACAGTTTTCTCTCGAAAGGATATGTAAGAATACCACTTCATAAGGAAATACAGTTTTGCAGAGTAAAGACATATACGTACGCATTGGAAACTCTTTACGAGAAGAAATAACGCATCGTACAAAATTAGCTTGTATCTCCAAAACTACACGTTGTATCTCGAAAAGAATTGTTGTGGCGTGTACGTCTTAACATGTAGCATCTAAAGAGAACCAAAAGGAGAATTTTCTTTCGTCAAAATTTTTCAGAAAATCATGTTTTAAGGAAATCCCGCATCGTGCGAAATTATCTTGTTTTTCCTAAACAACACGTTGTAAGTCGAAAAGCTTTCATGTTGCGTGTATGTCTAAGTGTGTAGCCTCAAAAGAGAAGGCACAGGACAGTTTTCTCTCGAAAGGATATGTAAGAATACCACTTCATAAGGAAATACAGTTTTGCAGAGTAAAGACATATACGTACGCATTGGAAACTCTTTACGAGAAGAAATAACGCATAGTACAAAATTAGCTTGTATCTCCAAAACTACACGTTGTATCTCGAAAAGAATTGTTGTGGCGTGTACGTCTTAACATGTAGCATCTAAAGAGAACCAAAAGGAGAATTTTCTTTCGTCAAAATTTTTCAGAAAATCACGTTTTAAGGAAATCCCGCATCGTGCGAAATTATCTTGTTTTTCCTAAACAACACGTTGTAAGTCGAAAAGCTTTCATGTTGCGTGTATGTCTAAGTGTGTAGCCTCAAAAGAGAAGGCACAGGACAGTTTTCTCTCGAAAGGATATGTAAGAATACCACTTCATAAGGAAATACAGTTTTGCAGAGTAAAGACATATACGTACGCATTGGAAACTCTTTACGAGAAGAAATAACGCATCGTACAATATTAGCTTGTATCTCCAAAACTACACGTTGTATCTCGAAAAGAATTGTTGTGGCGTGTACGTCTTAACATGTAGCATCTAAAGAGAACCAAAAGGAGAATTTTCTTTGGTCAAAATTTTTCAGAAAATCACGTTTTAAGGAAATCCCGCATCGTGCGAAATTATCTTGTTTTTCCTAAACAACACGTTGTAAGTCGAAAAGCTTTCATGTTGCGTGTATGTCTAAGTGTGTAGCCTCAAAAGAGAAGGCACAGGACAGTTTTCTCTCGAAAGGATATGTAAGAATACCACTTCATAAGGAAATACAGTTTTGCAGAGTAAAGACATATACGTACGCATTGGAAACTCTTTACGAGAAGAAATAACGCATCGTACAAAATTAGCTTGTATCTCCAAAACTACACGTTGTATCTCGAAAAGAATTGTTGTGGTGTGTACGTCTTAACATGTAGCATCTAAAGAGAACCAAAAGGAGAATTTTCTTTCGTCAAAATTTTTCAGAAAATCATGTTTTAAGGAAATCCCGCATCGTGCGAAATTATCTTGTTTTTCCTAAACAACACGTTGTAAGTCGAAAAGCTTTCATGTTGCGTGTATGTCTAAGTGTGTAGCCTCAAAAGAGAAGGCACAGGACAGTTTTCTCTCGAAAGGATATGTAAGAATACCACTTCATAAGGAAATACAGTTTTGCAGAGTAAAGACATATACGTACGCATTGGAAACTCTTTACGAGAAGAAATAACGCATCGTACAAAATTAGCTTGTATCTCCAAAACTACACGTTGTATCTCGAAAAGAATTGTTGTGGCGTGTACGTCTTAACATGTAGCATCTAAAGAGAACCAAAAGGAGAATTTTCTTTCGTCAAAATTTTTCAGAAAATCACGTTTTAAGGAAATCCCGCATCGTGCGAAATTATCTTGTTTTTCCTAAACAACACGTTGTAAGTCGAAAAGCTTTCATGTTGCGTGTATGTCTAAGTGTGTAGCCTCAAAAGAGAAGGCACAGGACAGTTTTCTCTCGAAAGGATATGTAAGAATACCACTTCATAAGGAAATACAGTTTTGCAGAGTAAAGACATATACGTACGCATTGGAAACTCTTTACGAGAAGAAATAACGCATCGTACAAAATTAGCTTGTATCTCCAAAACTACACGTTGTATCTCGAAAAGAATTGTTGTGGCGTGTACGTCTTAACATGTAGCATCTAAAGAGAACCAAAAGGAGAATTTTCTTTCGTCAAAATTTTTCAGAAAATCACGTTTTAAGGAAATCCCGCATCGTGCGAAATTATCTTGTTTTTCCTAAACAACACGTTGTAAGTCGAAAAGCTTTCATGTTGCGTGTATGTCTACGTGTGTAGCCTCAAAAGAGAAGGCACAGGACAGTTTTCTCTCGAAAGGATATGTAAGAATACCACTTCATAAGGAAATACAGTTTTGCAGAGTAAAGACATATACGTACGCATTGGAAACTCTTTACGAGAAGAAATAACGCATCGTACAAAATTAGCTTGTATCTCCAAAACTACACGTTGTATCTCGAAAAGAATTGTTGTGGCGTGTACGTCTTAACATGTAGCATCTAAAGAGAACCAAAAGGAGAATTTTCTTTCGTCAAAATTTTTCAGAAAATCACGTTTTAAGGAAATCCCGCATCGTGCGAAATTATCTTGTTTTTCCTAAACAACTCGTTGTAAGTCGAAAAGCTTTCATGTTGCGTGTATGTCTAAGTGTGTAGCCTCAAAAGAGAAGGCACAGGACAGTTTTCTCTCGAAAGGATATGTAAGAATACCACTTCATAAGGAAATACAGTTTTGCAGGGTAAAGACATATACGTACGCATTGGAAACTCTTTACGAGAAGAAATAACGCATCGTACAAAATTAGCTTGTATCTCCAAAACTACACGTTGTATCTCGAAAAGAATTGTTGTGGCGTGTACGTCTTAACATGAAGCATCTAAAGAGATCCAAAAGGAGAATTTTCTTTCGTCAAAATTTTTCAGAAAATCACGTTTTAAGGAAATCCCGCATCGTGCGAAATTATCTTGTTTTTCCTAAACAACACGTTGTAAGTCGAAAAGCTTTCATGTTGCGTGTATGTCTAAGTGTGTAGCCTCAAAAGAGAAGGCACAGGACAGTTTTCTCTCGAAAGGATATGTAAGAATACCACTTCATAAGGAAATACAGTTTTGCAGAGTAAAGACATATACGTACGCATTGGAAACTCTTTACGAGAAGAAATAATGCATCGTACAAAATTAGCTTGTATCTCCAAAACTACACGTTGTATCTCGAAAAGAATTGTTGTGGCGTGTACGTCTTAACATGTAGCATCTAAAGAGAACCAAAAGGAGAATTTTCTTTCGTCAAAATTTTTCAGAAAATCACGTTTTAAGGAAATCCCGCATCGTGCGAAATTATCTTGTTTTTCCTAAACAACACGTTGTAAGTCGAAAAGCTTTCATGTTGCGTGTATGTCTAAGTGTGTAGCCTCAAAAGAGAAGGCACAGGACAGTTTTCTCTCGAAAGGATATGTAAGAATACCACTTCATAAGGAAATACAGTTTTGCAGAGTAAAGACATATACGTACGCATTGGAAACTCTTTACGAGAAGAAATAACGCATCGTACAAAATTAGCTTGTATCTCCAAAACTACACGTTGTATCTCGAAAAGAATTGTTGTGGCGTGTACGTCTTAACATGTAGCATCTAAAGAGAACCAAAAGGAGAATTTTCTTTCGTCAAAATTTTTCAGAAAATCACGTTTTAAGGAAATCCCGCATCGTGCGAAATTATCTTGTTTTTCCTAAACAACACGTTGTAAGTCGAAAAGCTTTCATGTTGCGTGTATGTCTAAGTGTGTAGCCTCAAAAGAGAAGGCACAGGACAGTTTTCTCTCGAAAGGATATGTAAGAATACCACTTCATAAGGAAATACAGTTTTGCAGCGTAAAGACATATACGTACGCATTGGAAACTCTTTACGAGAAGAAATAACGCATCGTACAAAATTAGCTTGTATCTCCAAAACTACACGTTGTATCTCGAAAAGAATTGTTGTGGCGTGTACGTCTTAACATGTAGCATCTAAAGAGAACCAAAAGGAGAATTTTCTTTCGTCAAAATTTTTCAGAAAATCACGTTTTAAGGAAATCCCGCATCGTGCGAAATTATCTTGTTTTTCCTAAACAACACGTTGTAAGTCGAAAAGCTTTCATGTTGCGTGTATGTCTAAGTGTGTAGCCTCAAAAGAGAAGGCACAGGACAGTTTTCTCTCGAAAGGATATGTAAGAATACCACTTCATAAGGAAATACAGTTTTGCAGCGTAAAGACATATACGTACGCATTGGAAACTCTTTACGAGAAGAAATAACGCATCGTACAAAATTAGCTTGTATCTCCAAAACTACACATTGTATCTCGAAAAGAATTGTTGTGGCGTGTACGTCTTAACATGTAGCATCTAAAGAGAACCAAAAGGAGAATTTTCTTTCGTCAAAATTTTTCAGAAAATCACGTTTTAAGGAAATCCCGCATCGTGCGAAATTATCTTGTTTTTCCTAAACAACACGTTGTAAGTCGAAAAGCTTTCATGTTGCGTGTATGTCTAAGTGTGTAGCCTCAAAAGAGAAGGCACAGGACAGTTTTCTCTCGAAAGGATATGTAAGAATACCACTTCATAAGGAAATACAGTTTTGCAGCGTAAAGACATATACGTACGCATTGGAAACTCTTTACGAGAAGAAATAACGCATCGTACAAAATTAGCTTGTATCTCCAAAACTACACATTGTATCTCGAAAAGAATTGTTGTGGCGTGTACGTCTTAACATGTAGCATCTAAAGAGAACCAAAAGGAGAATTTTCTTTCGTCAAAATTTTTCAGAAAATCACGTTTTAAGGAAATCCCGCATCGTGCGAAATTATCTTGTTTTTCCTAAACAACACGTTGTAAGTCGAAAAGCTTTCATGTTGCGTGTATGTCTAAGTGTGTAGCCTCAAAAGAGAAGGCACAGGACAGTTTTCTCTCGAAAGGATATGTAAGAATACCACTTCATAAGGAAATACAGTTTTGCAGCGTAAAGACATATACGTACGCATTGGAAACTCTTTACGAGAAGAAATAACGCATCGTACAAAATTAGCTTGTATCTCCAAAACTACACGTTGTATCTCGAAAAGAATTGTTGTGGCGTGTACATCTTAACATGTAGCATCTAAAGAGAACCAAAAGGAGAATTTTCTTTCGTCAAAATTTTTCAGAAAATCACGTTTTAAGGAAATCCCGCATCGTGCGAAATTATCTTGTTTTTCCTAAACAACACGTTGTAAGTCGAAAAGCTTTCATGTTGCGTGTATGTCTAAGTGTGTAGCCTCAAAAGAGAAGGCACAGGACAGTTTTCTCTCGAAAGGATATGTAAGAATACCACTTCATAAGGAAATACAGTTTTGCAGGGTAAAGATATATACGTACGCATTGGAAACTCTTTACGAGAAGAAATAACGCATCGTACAAAATTAGCTTGTATCTCCAAAACTACATGTTGTATCTCGAAAAGAATTGTTGTGGCGTGTACGTCTTAACATGTAGCATCTAAAGAGAACCAAAAGGAGAATTTTCTTTCGTCAAAATTTTTCAGAAAATCACGTTTTAAGGAAATCCCGCATCGTGCGAAATTATCTTGTTTTTCCTAAACAACACGTTGTAAGTCGAAAAGCTTTCATGTTGCGTGTATGTCTAAGTGTGTAGCCTCAAAAGAGAAGGCACAGGACAGTTTTCTCTCGAAAGGATATGTAAGAATACCACTTTATAAGGAAATACAGTTTTGCAGAGTAAAGACATATACGTACGCATTGGAAACTCTTTACGAGAAGAAATAACGCATCGTACAAAATTAGCTTGTATCTCCAAAACTACACGTTGTATCTCGAAAAGAATTGTTGTGGCGTGTACGTCTTAACATGTAGCATCTAAAGAGAACCAAAAGGAGAATTTTCTTTCGTCAAACTTTTTCAGAAAATCACGTTTTAAGGAAATCCCGCATCGTGCGAAATTATCTTGTTTTTCCTAAACAACACGTTGTAAGTCGAAAAGCTTTCATGTTGCGTGTATGTCTAAGTGTGTAGCCTCAAAAGAGAAGGCACAGGACAGTTTTCTCTCGAAAGGATATGTAAGAATACCACTTCATAAGGAAATACAGTTTTGCAGAGTAAAGACATATACGTACGCATTGGAAACTCTTTACGAGAAGAAATAACGCATCGTACAAAATTAGCTTGTATCTCCAAAACTACACGTTGTATCTCGAAAAGAATTGTTGTGGCGTGTACGTCTTAACATGTAGCATCTAAAGAGAACCAAAAGGAGAATTTTCTTTCGTCAAAATTTTTCAGAAAATCACGTTTTAAGGAAATCCCGCATCGTGCGAAATTATCTTGTTTTTCCTAAACAACACTTTGTAAGTCGAAAAGCTTTCATGTTGCGTGTATGTCTAAGTGTGTAGCCTCAAAAGAGAAGGCACAGGACAGTTTTCTCTCGAAAGGATATGTAAGAATACCACTTCATAAGGAAATACAGTTTTGCAGAGTAAAGACATATACGTACGCATTGGAAACTCTTTACGAGAAGAAATAACGCATCGTACAAAATTAGCTTGTATCTCCAAAACTACACGTTGTATCTCGAAAAGAATTGTTGTGGCGTGTACGTCTTAACATGTAGCATCTAAAGAGAACCAAAAGGAGAATTTTCTTTCGTCAAAATTTTTCAGAAAATCATGTTTTAAGGAAATCCCGCATCGTGCGAAATTATCTTGTTTTTCCTAAACAACACGTTTTAAGTCGAAAAGCTTTCATGTTGCGTGTATGTCTAAGTGTGTAGCCTCAAAAGAGAAGGCACAGGACAGTTTTCTCTCGAAAGGATATGTAAGAATACCACTTCATAAGGAAATACAGTTTTGCAGAGTAAAGACATATACGTACGCATTGGAAACTCTTTACGAGAAGAAATAATGCATCGTACAAAATTAGCTTGTATCTCCAAAACTACACGTTGTATCTCGAAAAGAATTGTTGTGGCGTGTACGTCTTAACATGTAGCATCTAAAGAGAACCAAAAGGAGAATTTTCTTTCGTCAAAATTTTTCAGAAAATCACGTTTTAAGGAAATCCCGCATCGTGCGAAATTATCTTGTTTTTCCTAAACAACACGTTGTAAGTCGAAAAGCTTTCATGTTGCGTGTATGTCTAAGTGTGTAGCCTCAAAAGAGAAGGCACAGGACAGTTTTCTCTCGAAAGGATATGTAAGAATACCACTTCATAAGGAAATACAGTTTTGCAGAGTAAAGACATATACGTACGCATTGGAAACTCTTTACGAGAAGAAATAACGCATCGTACAAAATTAGCTTGTATCTCCAAAACTACACGTTGTATCTCGAAAAGAATTGTTGTGGCGTGTACGTCTTAACATGTAGCATCTAAAGAGAACCAAAAGGAGAATTTTCTTTCGTCAAAATTTTTCAGAAAATCACGTTTTAAGGAAATCCCGCATCGTGCGAAATTATCTTGTTTTTCCTAAACAACACGTTGTAAGTCGAAAAGCTTTCATGTTGCGTGTATGTCTAAGTGTGTAGCCTCAAAAGAGAAGGCACAGGACAGTTTTCTCTCGAAAGGATATGTAAGAATACCACTTCATAAGGAAATACAGTTTTGCAGCGTAAAGACATATACGTACGCATTGGAAACTCTTTACGAGAAGAAATAACGCATCGTACAAAATTAGCTTGTATCTCCAAAACTACACGTTGTATCTCGAAAAGAATTGTTGTGGCGTGTACGTCTTAACATGTAGCATCTAAAGAGAACCAAAAGGAGAATTTTCTTTCGTCAAAATTTTTCAGAAAATCACGTTTTAAGGAAATCCCGCATCGTGCGAAATTATCTTGTTTTTCCTAAACAACACGTTGTAAGTCGAAAAGCTTTCATGTTGCGTGTATGTCTAAGTGTGTAGCCTCAAAAGAGAAGGCACAGGACAGTTTTCTCTCGAAAGGATATGTAAGAATACCACTTCATAAGGAAATACAGTTTTGCAGCGTAAAGACATATACGTACGCATTGGAAACTCTTTACGAGAAGAAATAACGCATCGTACAAAATTAGCTTGTATCTCCAAAACTACACATTGTATCTCGAAAAGAATTGTTGTGGCGTGTACGTCTTAACATGTAGCATCTAAAGAGAACCAAAAGGAGAATTTTCTTTCGTCAAAATTTTTCAGAAAATCACGTTTTAAGGAAATCCCGCATCGTGCGAAATTATCTTGTTTTTCCTAAACAACACGTTGTAAGTCGAAAAGCTTTCATGTTGCGTGTATGTCTAAGTGTGTAGCCTCAAAAGAGAAGGCACAGGACAGTTTTCTCTCGAAAGGATATGTAAGAATACCACTTCATAAGGAAATACAGTTTTGCAGCGTAAAGACATATACGTACGCATTGGAAACTCTTTACGAGAAGAAATAACGCATCGTACAAAATTAGCTTGTATCTCCAAAACTACACATTGTATCTCGAAAAGAATTGTTGTGGCGTGTACGTCTTAACATGTAGCATCTAAAGAGAACCAAAAGGAGAATTTTCTTTCGTCAAAATTTTTCAGAAAATCACGTTTTAAGGAAATCCCGCATCGTGCGAAATTATCTTGTTTTTCCTAAACAACACGTTGTAAGTCGAAAAGCTTTCATGTTGCGTGTATGTCTAAGTGTGTAGCCTCAAAAGAGAAGGCACAGGACAGTTTTCTCTCGAAAGGATATGTAAGAATACCACTTCATAAGGAAATACAGTTTTGCAGCGTAAAGACATATACGTACGCATTGGAAACTCTTTACGAGAAGAAATAACGCATCGTACAAAATTAGCTTGTATCTCCAAAACTACACGTTGTATCTCGAAAAGAATTGTTGTGGCGTGTACATCTTAACATGTAGCATCTAAAGAGAACCAAAAGGAGAATTTTCTTTCGTCAAAATTTTTCAGAAAATCACGTTTTAAGGAAATCCCGCATCGTGCGAAATTATCTTGTTTTTCCTAAACAACACGTTGTAAGTCGAAAAGCTTTCATGTTGCGTGTATGTCTAAGTGTGTAGCCTCAAAAGAGAAGGCACAGGACAGTTTTCTCTCGAAAGGATATGTAAGAATACCACTTCATAAGGAAATACAGTTTTGCAGGGTAAAGATATATACGTACGCATTGGAAACTCTTTACGAGAAGAAATAACGCATCGTACAAAATTAGCTTGTATCTCCAAAACTACATGTTGTATCTCGAAAAGAATTGTTGTGGCGTGTACGTCTTAACATGTAGCATCTAAAGAGAACCAAAAGGAGAATTTTCTTTCGTCAAAATTTTTCAGAAAATCACGTTTTAAGGAAATCCCGCATCGTGCGAAATTATCTTGTTTTTCCTAAACAACACGTTGTAAGTCGAAAAGCTTTCATGTTGCGTGTATGTCTAAGTGTGTAGCCTCAAAAGAGAAGGCACAGGACAGTTTTCTCTCGAAAGGATATGTAAGAATACCACTTTATAAGGAAATACAGTTTTGCAGAGTAAAGACATATACGTACGCATTGGAAACTCTTTACGAGAAGAAATAACGCATCGTACAAAATTAGCTTGTATCTCCAAAACTACACGTTGTATCTCGAAAAGAATTGTTGTGGCGTGTACGTCTTAACATGTAGCATCTAAAGAGAACCAAAAGGAGAATTTTCTTTCGTCAAACTTTTTCAGAAAATCACGTTTTAAGGAAATCCCGCATCGTGCGAAATTATCTTGTTTTTCCTAAACAACACGTTGTAAGTCGAAAAGCTTTCATGTTGCGTGTATGTCTAAGTGTGTAGCCTCAAAAGAGAAGGCACAGGACAGTTTTCTCTCGAAAGGATATGTAAGAATACCACTTCATAAGGAAATACAGTTTTGCAGAGTAAAGACATATACGTACGCATTGGAAACTCTTTACGAGAAGAAATAACGCATCGTACAAAATTAGCTTGTATCTCCAAAACTACACGTTGTATCTCGAAAAGAATTGTTGTGGCGTGTACGTCTTAACATGTAGCATCTAAAGAGAACCAAAAGGAGAATTTTCTTTCGTCAAAATTTTTCAGAAAATCACGTTTTAAGGAAATCCCGCATCGTGCGAAATTATCTTGTTTTTCCTAAACAACACTTTGTAAGTCGAAAAGCTTTCATGTTGCGTGTATGTCTAAGTGTGTAGCCTCAAAAGAGAAGGCACAGGACAGTTTTCTCTCGAAAGGATATGTAAGAATACCACTTCATAAGGAAATACAGTTTTGCAGAGTAAAGACATATACGTACGCATTGGAAACTCTTTACGAGAAGAAATAACGCATCGTACAAAATTAGCTTGTATCTCCAAAACTACACGTTGTATCTCGAAAAGAATTGTTGTGGCGTGTACGTCTTAACATGTAGCATCTAAAGAGAACCAAAAGGAGAATTTTCTTTCGTCAAAATTTTTCAGAAAATCATGTTTTAAGGAAATCCCGCATCGTGCGAAATTATCTTGTTTTTCCTAAACAACACGTTTTAAGTCGAAAAGCTTTCATGTTGCGTGTATGTCTAAGTGTGTAGCCTCAAAAGAGAAGGCACAGGACAGTTTTCTCTCGAAAGGATATGTAAGAATACCACTTCATAAGGAAATACAGTTTTGCAGAGTAAAGACATATACGTACGCATTGGAAACTCTTTACGAGAAGAAATAACGCATCGTACAAAATTAGCTTGTATCTCCAAAACTACACGTTGTATCTCGAAAAGAATTGTTGTGGCGTGTACGTCTTAACATGTAGCATCTAAAGAGAACCAAATGGAGAATTTTCTTTCGTCAAAATTTTTCAGAAAATCACGTTTTAAGGAAATCCCGCATCGTGCGAAATTATCTTGTTTTTCCTAAACAACACGTTGTAAGTCGAAAAGCTTTCATGTTGCGTGTATGTCTACGTGTGTAGCCTCAAAAGAGAAGGCACAGGACAGTTTTCTCTCGAATGGATATGTAAGAATACCACTTCATAAGGAAATACAGTTTTGCAGAGTAAAGACATATACGTACGCATTGGAAACTCTTTACGAGAAGAAATAACGCATAGTACAAAATTAGCTTGTATCTCCAAAACTACACGTTGTATCTCGAAAAGAATTGTTGTGGCGTGTACGTCTTAAGATGTAGCATCTAAAGAGAACCAAAAGGAGAATTTTCTTTCGTCAAAATTTTTCAGAAAATCACGTTTTAAGGAAATCCCGCATCGTGCGAAATTATCTTGTTTTTCCTAAACAACACTTTGTAAGTCGAAAAGCTTTCATGTTGCGTGTATGTCTAAGTGTGTAGCCTCAAAAGAGAAGGCACAGGACAGTTTTCTCTCGAAAGGATATGTAAGAATACCACTTCATAAGGAAATACAGTTTTGCAGAGTAAAGACATATACGTACGCATTGGAAACTCTTTACGAGAAGAAATAACGCATCGTACAAAATTAGCTTGTATCTCCAAAACTACACGTTGTATCTCGAAAAGAATTGTTGTGGCGTGTACGTCTTAACATGTAGCATCTAAAGAGAACCAAAAGGAGAATTTTCTTTCGTCAAAATTTTTCAGAAAATCATGTTTTAAGGAAATCCCGCATCGTGCGAAATTATCTTGTTTTTCCTAAACAACACGTTTTAAGTCGAAAAGCTTTCATGTTGCGTGTATGTCTAAGTGTGTAGCCTCAAAAGAGAAGGCACAGGACAGTTTTCTCTCGAAAGGATATGTAAGAATACCACTTCATAAGGAAATACAGTTTTGCAGAGTAAAGACATATACGTACGCATTGGAAACTCTTTACGAGAAGAAATAACGCATCGTACAAAATTAGCTTGTATCTCCAAAACTACACGTTGTATCTCGAAAAGAATTGTTGTGGCGTGTACGTCTTAACATGTAGCATCTAAAGAGAACCAAAAGGAGAATTTTCTTTCGTCAAAATTTTTCAGAAAATCACGTTTTAAGGAAATCCCGCATCGTGCGAAATTATCTTGTTTTTCCTAAACAACACGTTGTAAGTCGAAAAGCTTTCATGTTGCGTGTATGTCTAAGTGTGTAGCCTCAAAAGAGAAGGCACAGGACAGTTTTCTCTCGAAAGGATATGTAAGAATACCACTTCATAAGGAAATACAGTTTTGCAGAGTAAAGACATATACGTACGCATTGGAAACTCTTTACGAGAAGAAATAACGCATCGTACAAAATTAGCTTGTATCTCCAAAACTACACGTTTTATCTCGAAAAGAATTGTTGTGGCGTGTACGTCTTAACATGTAGCATCTAAAGAGAACCAAAAGGAGAATTTTCTTTCGTCAAATTTTTCAGAAAATCACGTTTTAAGGAAATCCCGCATCGTGCGAAATTATCTTGTTTTTCCTAAACAACACGTTGTAAGTCGAAAAGCTTTCATGTTGCGTGTATGTCTAAGTGTGTAGCCTCAAAAGAGAAGGCACAGGACAGTTTTCTCTCGGAAGGACATGTAAGAATACCACTTCATAAGGAAATACAGTTTTGCAGAGTAAAGACATATACGTACGCATTGGAAACTCTTTACGAGAAGAAATAACGCATCGTACAAAATTAGCTTGTATCTCCAAAACTACACGTTGTATCTCGAAAAGAATTGTTGTGGCGTGTACGTCTTAACATGTAGCATCTAAAGAGAACCAAAAGGAGAATTTTCTTTCGTCAAAATTTTTCAGAAAATCATGTTTTAAGGAAATCCCGCATCGTGCGAAATTATCTTGTTTTTCCTAAACAACACGTTGTAAGTCGAAAAGCTTTCATGTTGCGTGTATGTCTAAGTGTGTAGCCTCAAAAGAGAAGGCACAGGACAGTTTTCTCTCGAAAGGATATGTAAGAATACCACTTCATAAGGAAATACAGTTTTGCAGAGTAAAGACATATACGTACGCATTGGAAACTCTTTACGAGAAGAAATAACGCATCGTACAAAATTAGCTTGTATCTCCAAAACTACACGTTGTATCTCGAAAAGAATTGTTGTGGCGTGTACGTCTTAACATGTAGCATCTAAAGAGAACCAAAAGGAGAATTTTCTTTCGTCAAAATTTTTCAGAAAATCACGTTTTAAGGAAATCCCGCATCGTGCGAAATTATCTTGTTTTTCCTAAACAACACTTTGTAAGTCGAAAAGCTTTCATGTTGCGTGTATGTCTAAGTGTGTAGCCTCAAAAGAGAAGGCACAGGACAGTTTTCTCTCGAAAGGATATGTAAGAATACCACTTCATAAGGAAATACAGTTTTGCAGAGTAAAGACATATACGTACGCATTGGAAACTCTTTACGAGAAGAAATAACGCATCGTACAAAATTAGCTTGTATCTCCAAAACTACACGTTGTATCTCGAAAAGAATTGTTGTGGCGTGTACGTCTTAACATGTAGCATCTAAAGAGAACCAAAAGGAGAATTTTCTTTCGTCAAAATTTTTCAGAAAATCACGTTTTAAGGAAATCCCGCATCGTGCGAAATTATCTTGTTTTTCCTAAACAACACGTTGTAAGTCGAAAAGCTTTCATGTAGCGTGTATGTCTAAGTGTGTAGCCTCAAAAGAGAAGGCACAGGACAGTTTTCTCTCGAAAGGATATGTAAGAATACCACTTCATAAGGAAATACAGTTTTGCAGAGTAAAGACATATACGTACGCATTGGAAACTCTTTACGAGAAGAAATAACGCATAGTACAAAATTAGCTTGTATCTCCAAAACTACACGTTGTATCTCGAAAAGAATTGTTGTGGCGTGTACGTCTTAACATGTAGCATCTAAAGAGAACCAAAAGGAGAATTTTCTTTCGTCAAAATTTTTCAGAACATCACGTTTTAAGGAAATCCCGCATCGTGCGAAATTATCTTGTTTTTCCTAAACAACACGTTGTAAGTCGAAAAGCTTTCATGTTGCGTGTATGTCTACGTGTGTAGCCTCAAAAGAGAAGGCACAGGACAGTTTTCTCTCGAAAGGATATGTAAGAATACCACTTCATAAGGAAATACAGTTTTGCAGAGTAAAGACATATACGTACGCATTGGAAACTCTTTACGAGAAGAAATAACGCATCGTACAAAATTAGCTTGTATCTCCAAAACTACACGTTGTATCTCGAAAAGAATTGTTGTGGCGTGTACGTCTTAACATGTAGCATCTAAAGAGAACCAAAAGGAGAATTTTCTTTCGTCAAAATTTTTCAGAAAATCACGTTATAAGGAAATCCCGCATCGTGCGATATTATCTTGTTTTTCCTAAACAACACGTTGTAAGTCGAAAAGCTTTCATGTTGCGTGTATGTCTAAGTGTGTAGCCTCAAAAGAGAAGGCACAGGACAGTTTTCTCTCGAAAGGATATGTAAGAATACCACTTCATAAGGAAATACAGTTTTGCAGAGTAAAGACATATACGTACGCATTGGAAACTCTTTACGAGAAGAAATAACGCATAGTACAAAATTAGCTTGTATCTCCAAAACTACACGTTGTATCTCGAAAAGAATTGTTGTGGCGTGTACGTCTTAACATGTAGCATCTAAAGAGAACCAAAAGGAGAATTTTCTTTCGTCAAAATTTTTCAGAAAATCACGTTTTAAGGAAATCCCGCATCGTGCGAAATTATCTTGTTTTTCCTAAACAACACGTTGTAAGTCGAAAAGCTTTCATGTTGCGTGTATGTCTAAGTGTGTAGCCTCAAAAGAGAAGGCACAGGACAGTTTTCTCTCGAAAGGATATGTAAGAATACCACTTCATAAGGAAATACAGTTTTGCAGAGTAAAGACATATACGTACGCATTGGAAACTCTTTACGAGAAGAAATAAAGCATCGTACAATATTAGCTTGTATCTCCAAAACTACACGTTGTATCTCGAAAAGAATTGTTGTGGCGTGTACGTCTTAACATGTAGCATCTAAAGAGAACCAAAAGGAGAATTTTCTTTGGTCAAAATTTTTCAGAAAATCACGTTTTAAGGAAATCCCGCATCGTGCGAAATTATCTTGTTTTTCCTAAACAACACGTTGTAAGTCGAAAAGCTTTCATGTTGCGTGTATGTCTAAGTGTGTAGCCTCAAAAGAGAAGGCACAGGACAGTTTTCTCTCGAAAGGATATGTAAGAATACCACTTCATAAGGAAATACAGTTTTGCAGAGTAAAGACATATACGTACGCATTGGAAACTCTTTACGAGAAGAAATAACGCATCGTACAAAATTAGCTTGTATCTCCAAAACTACACGTTGTATCTCGAAAAGAATTGTTGTGGCGTGTACGTCTTAACATGTAGCATCTAAAGAGAACCAAAAGGAGAATTTTCTTTCGTCAAAATTTTTCAGAAAATCATGTTTTAAGGAAATCCCGCATCGTGCGAAATTATCTTGTTTTTCCTAAACAACACGTTGTAAGTCGAAAAGCTTTCATGTTGCGTGTATGTCTAAGTGTGTAGCCTCAAAAGAGAAGGCACAGGACAGTTTTCTCTCGAAAGGATATGTAAGAATACCACTTCATAAGGAAATACAGTTTTGCAGAGTAAAGACATATACGTACGCATTGGAAACTCTTTACGAGAAGAAATAACGCATCGTACAAAATTAGCTTGTATCTCCAAAACTACACGTTGTATCTCGAAAAGAATTGTTGTGGCGTGTACGTCTTAACATGTAGCATCTAAAGAGAACCAAAAGGAGAATTTTCTTTCGTCAAAATTTTTCAGAAAATCACGTTTTAAGGAAATCCCGCATCGTGCGAAATTATCTTGTTTTTCCTAAACAACACGTTGTAAGTCGAAAAGCTTTCATGTTGCGTGTATGTCTAAGTGTGTAGCCTCAAAAGAGAAGGCACAGGACAGTTTTCTCTCGAAAGGATATGTAAGAATACCACTTCATAAGGAAATACAGTTTTGCAGAGTAAAGACATATACGTACGCATTGGAAACTCTTTACGAGAAGAAATAACGCATCGTACAAAATTAGCTTGTATCTCCAAAACTACACGTTGTATCTCGAAAAGAATTGTTGTGGCGTGTACGTCTTAACATGTAGCATCTAAAGAGAACCAAAAGGAGAATTTTCTTTCGTCAAAATTTTTCAGAAAATCACGTTTTAAGGAAATCCCGCATCGTGCGAAATTATCTTGTTTTTCCTAAACAACACGTTGTAAGTCGAAAAGCTTTCATGTTGCGTGTATGTCTACGTGTGTAGCCTCAAAAGAGAAGGCACAGGACAGTTTTCTCTCGAAAGGATATGTAAGAATACCACTTCATAAGGAAATACAGTTTTGCAGAGTAAAGACATATACGTACGCATTGGAAACTCTTTACGAGAAGAAATAACGCATCGTACAAAATTAGCTTGTATCTCCAAAACTACACGTTGTATCTCGAAAAGAATTGTTGTGGCGTGTACGTCTTAACATGTAGCATCTAAAGAGAACCAAAAGGAGAATTTTCTTTCGTCAAAATTTTTCAGAAAATCACGTTTTAAGGAAATCCCGCATCGTGCGAAATTATCTTGTTTTTCCTAAACAACTCGTTGTAAGTCGAAAAGCTTTCATGTTGCGTGTATGTCTAAGTGTGTAGCCTCAAAAGAGAAGGCACAGGACAGTTTTCTCTCGAAAGGATATGTAAGAATACCACTTCATAAGGAAATACAGTTTTGCAGGGTAAAGACATATACGTACGCATTGGAAACTCTTTACGAGAAGAAATAACGCATCGTACAAAATTAGCTTGTATCTCCAAAACTACACGTTGTATCTCGAAAAGAATTGTTGTGGCGTGTACGTCTTAACATGAAGCATCTAAAGAGATCCAAAAGGAGAATTTTCTTTCGTCAAAATTTTTCAGAAAATCACGTTTTAAGGAAATCCCGCATCGTGCGAAATTATCTTGTTTTTCCTAAACAACACGTTGTAAGTCGAAAAGCTTTCATGTTGCGTGTATGTCTAAGTGTGTAGCCTCAAAAGAGAAGGCACAGGACAGTTTTCTCTCGAAAGGATATGTAAGAATACCACTTCATAAGGAAATACAGTTTTGCAGAGTAAAGACATATACGTACGCATTGGAAACTCTTTACGAGAAGAAATAATGCATCGTACAAAATTAGCTTGTATCTCCAAAACTACACGTTGTATCTCGAAAAGAATTGTTGTGGCGTGTACGTCTTAACATGTAGCATCTAAAGAGAACCAAAAGGAGAATTTTCTTTCGTCAAAATTTTTCAGAAAATCACGTTTTAAGGAAATCCCGCATCGTGCGAAATTATCTTGTTTTTCCTAAACAACACGTTGTAAGTCGAAAAGCTTTCATGTTGCGTGTATGTCTAAGTGTGTAGCCTCAAAAGAGAAGGCACAGGACAGTTTTCTCTCGAAAGGATATGTAAGAATACCACTTCATAAGGAAATACAGTTTTGCAGAGTAAAGACATATACGTACGCATTGGAAACTCTTTACGAGAAGAAATAACGCATCGTACAAAATTAGCTTGTATCTCCAAAACTACACGTTGTATCTCGAAAAGAATTGTTGTGGCGTGTACGTCTTAACATGTAGCATCTAAAGAGAACCAAAAGGAGAATTTTCTTTCGTCAAAATTTTTCAGAAAATCACGTTTTAAGGAAATCCCGCATCGTGCGAAATTATCTTGTTTTTCCTAAACAACACGTTGTAAGTCGAAAAGCTTTCATGTTGCGTGTATGTCTAAGTGTGTAGCCTCAAAAGAGAAGGCACAGGACAGTTTTCTCTCGAAAGGATATGTAAGAATACCACTTCATAAGGAAATACAGTTTTGCAGCGTAAAGACATATACGTACGCATTGGAAACTCTTTACGAGAAGAAATAACGCATCGTACAAAATTAGCTTGTATCTCCAAAACTACACGTTGTATCTCGAAAAGAATTGTTGTGGCGTGTACGTCTTAACATGTAGCATCTAAAGAGAACCAAAAGGAGAATTTTCTTTCGTCAAAATTTTTCAGAAAATCACGTTTTAAGGAAATCCCGCATCGTGCGAAATTATCTTGTTTTTCCTAAACAACACGTTGTAAGTCGAAAAGCTTTCATGTTGCGTGTATGTCTAAGTGTGTAGCCTCAAAAGAGAAGGCACAGGACAGTTTTCTCTCGAAAGGATATGTAAGAATACCACTTCATAAGGAAATACAGTTTTGCAGAGTAAAGACATATACGTACGCATTGGAAACTCTTTACGAGAAGAAATAATGCATCGTACAAAATTAGCTTGTATCTCCAAAACTACACGTTGTATCTCGAAAAGAATTGTTGTGGCGTGTACGTCTTAACATGTAGCATCTAAAGAGAACCAAAAGGAGAATTTTCTTTCGTCAAAATTTTTCAGAAAATCACGTTTTAAGGAAATCCCGCATCGTGCGAAATTATCTTGTTTTTCCTAAACAACACGTTGTAAGTCGAAAAGCTTTCATGTTGCGTGTATGTCTAAGTGTGTAGCCTCAAAAGAGAAGGCACAGGACAGTTTTCTCTCGAAAGGATATGTAAGAATACCACTTCATAAGGAAATACAGTTTTGCAGCGTAAAGACATATACGTACGCATTGGAAACTCTTTACGAGAAGAAATAATGCATCGTACAAAATTAGCTTGTATCTCCAAAACTACACGTTGTATCTCGAAAAGAATTGTTGTGGCGTGTACGTCTTAACATGTAGCATCTAAAGAGAACCAAAAGGAGAATTTTCTTTCGTCAAAATTTTTCAGAAAATCACGTTTTAAGGAAATCCCGCATCGTGCGAAATTATCTTGTTTTTCCTAAACAACACGTTGTAAGTCGAAAAGCTTTCATGTTGCGTGTATGTCTAAGTGTGTAGCCTCAAAAGAGAAGGCACAGGACAGTTTTCTCTCGAAAGGATATGTAAGAATACCACTTCATAAGGAAATACAGTTTTGCAGCGTAAAGACATATACGTACGCATTGGAAACTCTTTACGAGAAGAAATAACGCATCGTAAAAAATTAGCTTGTATCTCCAAAACTACACATTGTATCTCGAAAAGAATTGTTGTGGCGTGTACGTCTTAACATGTAGCATCTAAAGAGAACCAAAAGGAGAATTTTCTTTCGTCAAAATTTTTCAGAAAATCACGTTTTAAGGAAATCCCGCATCGTGCGAAATTATCTTGTTTTTCCTAAACAACACGTTGTAAGTCGAAAAGCTTTCATGTTGCGTGTATGTCTAAGTGTGTAGCCTCAAAAGAGAAGGCACAGGACAGTTTTCTCTCGAAAGGATATGTAAGAATACCACTTCATAAGGAAATACAGTTTTGCAGCGTAAAGACATATACGTACGCATTGGAAACTCTTTACGAGAAGAAATAACGCATCGTACAAAATTAGCTTGTATCTCCAAAACTACACGTTGTATCTCGAAAAGAATTGTTGTGGCGTGTACGTCTTAACATGTAGCATCTAAAGAGAACCAAAAGGAGAATTTTCTTTCGTCAAAATTTTTCAGAAAATCACGTTTTAAGGAAATCCCGCATCGTGCGAAATTATCTTGTTTTTCCTAAACAACACGTTGTAAGTCGAAAAGCTTTCATGTTGCGTGTATGTCTAAGTGTGTAGCCTCAAAAGAGAAGGCACAGGACAGTTTTCTCTCGAAAGGATATGTAAGAATACCACTTTATAAGGAAATACAGTTTTGCAGAGTAAAGACATATACGTACGCATTGGAAACTCTTTACGAGAAGAAATAACGCATCGTACAAAATTAGCTTGTATCTCCAAAACTACACGTTGTATCTCGAAAAGAATTGTTGTGGCGTGTACGTCTTAACATGTAGCATCTAAAGAGAACCAAAAGGAGAATTTTCTTTCGTCAAACTTTTTCAGAAAATCACGTTTTAAGGAAATCCCGCATCGTGCGAAATTATCTTGTTTTTCCTAAACAACACGTTGTAAGTCGAAAAGCTTTCATGTTGCGTGTATGTCTAAGTGTGTAGCCTCAAAAGAGAAGGCACAGGACAGTTTTCTCTCGAAAGGATATGTAAGAATACCACTTCATAAGGAAATACAGTTTTGCAGAGTAAAGACATATACGTACGCATTGGAAACTCTTTACGAGAAGAAATAACGCATCGTACAAAATTAGCTTGTATCTCCAAAACTACACGTTGTATCTCGAAAAGAATTGTTGTGGCGTGTACGTCTTAACATGTAGCATCTAAAGAGAACCAAAAGGAGAATTTTCTTTCGTCAAAATTTTTCAGAAAATCACGTTTTAAGGAAATCCCGCATCCTGCGAAATTATCTTGTTTTTCCTAAACAACACGTTGTAAGTCGAAAAGCTTTCATGTTGCGTGTATGTCTAAGTGTGTAGCCTCAAAAGAGAAGGCACAGGACAGTTTTCTCTCGAAAGGATATGTAAGAATACCACTTCATAAGGAAATACAGTTTTGCAGCGTAAAGACATATACGTACGCATTGGAAACTCTTTACGAGAAGAAATAACGCATCGTACAAAATTAGCTTGTATCTCCAAAACTACACGTTGTATCTCGAAAAGAATTGTTGTGGCGTGTACGTCTTAACATGTAGCATCTAAAGAGAACCAAAAGGAGAATTTTCTTTCGTCAAAATTTTTCAGAAAATCACGTTTTAAGGAAATCCCGCATCGTGCGAAATTATCTTGTTTTTCCTAAACAACACGTTGTAAGTCGAAAAGCTTTCATGTTGCGTGTATGTCTAAGTGTGTAGCCTCAAAAGAGAAGGCACAGGACAGTTTTCTCTCGAAAGGATATGTAAGAATACCACTTCATAAGGAAATACAGTTTTGCAGAGTAAAGACATATACGTACGCATTGGAAACTCTTTACGAGAAGAAATAATGCATCGTACAAAATTAGCTTGTATCTCCAAAACTACACGTTGTATCTCGAAAAGAATTGTTGTGGCGTGTACGTCTTAACATGTAGCATCTAAAGAGAACCAAAAGGAGAATTTTCTTTCGTCAAAATTTTTCAGAAAATCACGTTTTAAGGAAATCCCGCATCGTGCGAAATTATCTTGTTTTTCCTAAACAACACGTTGTAAGTCGAAAAGCTTTCATGTTGCGTGTATGTCTAAGTGTGTAGCCTCAAAAGAGAAGGCACAGGACAGTTTTCTCTCGAAAGGATATGTAAGAATACCACTTCATAAGGAAATACAGTTTTGCAGCGTAAAGACATATACGTACGCATTGGAAACTCTTTACGAGAAGAAATAATGCATCGTACAAAATTAGCTTGTATCTCCAAAACTACACGTTGTATCTCGAAAAGAATTGTTGTGGCGTGTACGTCTTAACATGTAGCATCTAAAGAGAACCAAAAGGAGAATTTTCTTTCGTCAAAATTTTTCAGAAAATCACGTTTTAAGGAAATCCCGCATCGTGCGAAATTATCTTGTTTTTCCTAAACAACACGTTGTAAGTCGAAAAGCTTTCATGTTGCGTGTATGTCTAAGTGTGTAGCCTCAAAAGAGAAGGCACAGGACAGTTTTCTCTCGAAAGGATATGTAAGAATACCACTTCATAAGGAAATACAGTTTTGCAGCGTAAAGACATATACGTACGCATTGGAAACTCTTTACGAGAAGAAATAACGCATCGTAAAAAATTAGCTTGTATCTCCAAAACTACACATTGTATCTCGAAAAGAATTGTTGTGGCGTGTACGTCTTAACATGTAGCATCTAAAGAGAACCAAAAGGAGAATTTTCTTTCGTCAAAATTTTTCAGAAAATCACGTTTTAAGGAAATCCCGCATCGTGCGAAATTATCTTGTTTTTCCTAAACAACACGTTGTAAGTCGAAAAGCTTTCATGTTGCGTGTATGTCTAAGTGTGTAGCCTCAAAAGAGAAGGCACAGGACAGTTTTCTCTCGAAAGGATATGTAAGAATACCACTTCATAAGGAAATACAGTTTTGCAGCGTAAAGACATATACGTACGCATTGGAAACTCTTTACGAGAAGAAATAACGCATCGTACAAAATTAGCTTGTATCTCCAAAACTACACATTGTATCTCGAAAAGAATTGTTGTGGCGTGTACGTCTTAACATGTAGCATCTAAAGAGAACCAAAAGGAGAATTTTCTTTCGTCAAAATTTTTCAGAAAATCACGTTTTAAGGAAATCCCGCATCGTGCGAAATTATCTTGTTTTTCCTAAACAACACGTTGTAAGTCGAAAAGCTTTCATGTTGCGTGTATGTCTAAGTGTGTAGCCTCAAAAGAGAAGGCACAGGACAGTTTTCTCTCGAAAGGATATGTAAGAATACCACTTCATAAGGAAATACAGTTTTGCAGCGTAAAGACATATACGTACGCATTGGAAACTCTTTACGAGAAGAAATAACGCATCGTACAAAATTAGCTTGTATCTCCAAAACTACACGTTGTATCTCGAAAAGAATTGTTGTGGCGTGTACATCTTAACATGTAGCATCTAAAGAGAACCAAAAGGAGAATTTTCTTTCGTCAAAATTTTTCAGAAAATCACGTTTTAAGGAAATCCCGCATCGTGCGAAATTATCTTGTTTTTCCTAAACAACACGTTGTAAGTCGAAAAGCTTTCATGTTGCGTGTATGTCTAAGTGTGTAGCCTCAAAAGAGAAGGCACAGGACAGTTTTCTCTCGAAAGGATATGTAAGAATACCACTTCATAAGGAAATACAGTTTTGCAGGGTAAAGATATATACGTACGCATTGGAAACTCTTTACGAGAAGAAATAACGCATCGTACAAAATTAGCTTGTATCTCCAAAACTACACGTTGTATCTCGAAAAGAATTGTTGTGGCGTGTACGTCTTAACATGTAGCATCTAAAGAGAACCAAAAGGAGAATTTTCTTTCGTCAAAATTTTTCAGAAAATCACGTTTTAAGGAAATCCCGCATCGTGCGAAATTATCTTGTTTTTCCTAAACAACACGTTGTAAGTCGAAAAGCTTTCATGTTGCGTGTATGTCTAAGTGTGTAGCCTCAAAAGAGAAGGCACAGGACAGTTTTCTCTCGAAAGGATATGTAAGAATACCACTTCATAAGGAAATACAGTTTTGCAGAGTAAAGACATATACGTACGCATTGGAAACTCTTTACGAGAAGAAATAACGCATCGTACAAAATTAGCTTGTATCTCCAAAACTACACGTTGTATCTCGAAAAGAATTGTTGTGGCGTGTACGTCTTAACATGTAGCATCTAAAGAGAACCAAAAGGAGAATTTTCTTTCGTCAAAATTTTTCAGAAAATCACGTTTTAAGGAAATCCCGCATCGTGCGAAATTATCTTGTTTTTCCTAAACAACACGTTGTAAGTCGAAAAGCTTTCATGTTGCGTGTATGTCTAAGTGTGTAGCCTCAAAAGAGAAGGCACAGGACAGTTTTCTCTCGAAAGGATATGTAAGAATACCACTTCATAAGGAAATACAGTTTTGCAGAGTAAAGACATATACGTACGCATTGGAAACTCTTTACGAGAAGAAATAACGCATCGTACAAAATTAGCTTGTATCTCCAAAACTACACGTTGTATCTCGAAAAGAATTGTTGTGGCGTGTACGTCTTAACATGTAGCATCTAAAGAGAACCAAAAGGAGAATTTTCTTTCGTCAAAATTTTTCAGAAAATCACGTTTTAAGGAAATCCCGCATCCTGCGAAATTATCTTGTTTTTCCTAAACAACACGTTGTAAGTCGAAAAGCTTTCATGTTGCGTGTATGTCTAAGTGTGTAGCCTCAAAAGAGAAGGCACAGGACAGTTTTCTCTCGAAAGGATATGTAAGAATACCACTTCATAAGGAAATACAGTTTTGCAGCGTAAAGACATATACGTACGCATTGGAAACTCTTTACGAGAAGAAATAACGCATCGTACAAAATTAGCTTGTATCTCCAAAACTACACGTTGTATCTCGAAAAGAATTGTTGTGGCGTGTACGTCTTAACATGTAGCATCTAAAGAGAACCAAAAGGAGAATTTTCTTTCGTCAAAATTTTTCAGAAAATCACGTTTTAAGGAAATCCCGCATCGTGCGAAATTATCTTGTTTTTCCTAAACAACACGTTGTAAGTCGAAAAGCTTTCATGTTGCGTGTATGTCTAAGTGTGTAGCCTCAAAAGAGAAGGCACAGGACAGTTTTCTCTCGAAAGGATATGTAAGAATACCACTTCATAAGGAAATACAGTTTTGCAGAGTAAAGACATATACGTACGCATTGGAAACTCTTTACGAGAAGAAATAACGCATCGTACAAAATTAGCTTGTATCTCCAAAACTACACGTTGTATCTCGAAAAGAATTGTTGTGGCGTGTACGTCTTAACATGTAGCATCTAAAGAGAACCAAAAGGAGAATTTTCTTTCGTCAAAATATTTCAGAAAATCACGTTTTAAGGAAATCCCGCATCGTGCGAAATTATCTTGTTTTTCCTAAACAACACGTTGTAAGTCGAAAAGCTTTCATGTTGCGTGTATGTCTAAGTGTGTAGCCTCAAAAGAGAAGGCACAGGACAGTTTTCTCTCGAAAGGATATGTAAGAATACCACTTCATAAGGAAATACAGTTTTGCAGCGTAAAGACATATACGTACGCATTGGAAACTCTTTACGAGAAGAAATAACGCATCGTACAAAATTAGCTTGTATCTCCAAAACTACACATTGTATCTCGAAAAGAATTGTTGTGGCGTGTACGTCTTAACATGTAGCATCTAAAGAGAACCAAAAGGAGAATTTTCTTTCGTCAAAATTTTTCAGAAAATCACGTTTTAAGGAAATCCCGCATCGTGCGAAATTATCTTGTTTTTCCTAAACAACACGTTGTAAGTCGAAAAGCTTTCATGTTGCGTGTATGTCTAAGTGTGTAGCCTCAAAAGAGAAGGCACAGGACAGTTTTCTCTCGAAAGGATATGTAAGAATACCACTTCATAAGGAAATACAGTTTTGCAGCGTAAAGACATATACGTACGCATTGGAAACTCTTTACGAGAAGAAATAACGCATCGTACAAAATTAGCTTGTATCTCCAAAACTACACGTTGTATCTCGAAAAGAATTGTTGTGGCGTGTACGTCTTAACATGTAGCATCTAAAGAGAACCAAAAGGAGAATTTTCTTTCGTCAAAATTTTTCAGAAAATCACGTTTTAAGGAAATCCCGCATCGTGCGAAATTATCTTGTTTTTCCTAAACAACACGTTGTAAGTCGAAAAGCTTTCATGTTGCGTGTATGTCTAAGTGTGTAGCCTCAAAAGAGAAGGCACAGGACAGTTTTCTCTCGAAAGGATATGTAAGAATACCACTTCATAAGGAAATACAGTTTTGCAGGGTAAAGACATATACGTACGCATTGGAAACTCTTTACGAGAAGAAATAACGCATCGTACAAAATTAGCTTGTATCTCCAAAACTACACGTTGTATCTCGAAAAGAATTGTTGTGGCGTGTACGTCTTAACATGTAGCATCTAAAGAGAACCAAAAGGAGAATTTTCTTTCGTCAAAATTTTTCAGAAAATCACGTTTTAAGGAAATCCCGCATCGTGCGAAATTATCTTGTTTTTCCTAAACAACACGTTGTAAGTCGAAAAGCTTTCATGTTGCGTGTATGTCTAAGTGTGTAGCCTCAAAAGAGAAGGCACAGGACAGTTTTCTCTCGAAAGGATATGTAAGAATACCACTTCATAAGGAAATACAGTTTTGCAGCGTAAAGACATATACGTACGCATTGGAAACTCTTTACGAGAAGAAATAACGCATCGTACAAAATTAGCTTGTATCTCCAAAACTACACGTTGTATCTCGAAAAGAATTGTTGTGGCGTGTACGTCTTAACATGTAGCATCTAAAGAGAACCAAAAGGAGAATTTTCTTTCGTCAAACTTTTTCAGAAAATCACGTTTTATGGAAATCCCGCATCGTGCGAAATTATCTTGTTTTTCCTAAACAACACGTTGTAAGTCGAAAAGCTTTCATGTTGCGTGTATGTCTAAGTGTGTAGCCTCAAAAGAGAAGGCACAGGACAGTTTTCTCTCGAAAGGATATGTAAGAATACCACTTCATAAGGAAATACAGTTTTGCAGAGTAAAGACATATACGTACGCATTGGAAACTCTTTACGAGAAGAAATAACGCATCGTACAAAATTAGCTTGTATCTCCAAAACTACACGTTGTATCTCGAAAAGAATTGTTGTGGCGTGTACGTCTTAACATGTAGCATCTAAAGAGAACCAAAAGGAGAATTTTCTTTCGTCAAAATTTTTCAGAAAATCACGTTTTAAGGAAATCCCGCATCGTGCGAAATTATCTTGTTTTTCCTAAACAACACGTTGTAAGTCGAAAAGCTTTCATGTTGCGTGTATGTCTAAGTGTGTAGCCTCAAAAGAGAAGGCACAGGACAGTTTTCTCTCGAAAGGATATGTAAGAATACCACTTCATAAGGAAATACAGTTTTGCAGCGTAAAGACATATACGTACGCATTGGAAACTCTTTACGAGAAGAATTAACGCATCGTACAAAATTAGCTTGTATCTCCAAAACTACACGTTGTATCTCGAAAAGAATTGTTGTGGCGTGTACGTCTTAACATGTAGCATCTAAAGAGAACCAAAAGGAGAATTTTCTTTCGTCAAAATTTTTCAGAAAATCACGTTTTAAGGAAATCCCGCATCGTGCGAAATTATCTTGTTTTTCCTAAACAACACGTTGTAAGTCGAAAAGCTTTCATGTTGCGTGTATGTCTAAGTGTGTAGCCTCAAAAGAGAAGGCACAGGACAGTTTTCTCTCGAAAGGATATGTAAGAATACCACTTCATAAGGAAATACAGTTTTGCAGAGTAAAGACATATACGTACGCATTGGAAACTCTTTACGAGAAGAAATAACGCATCGTACAAAATTAGCTTGTATCTCCAAAACTACACGTTGTATCTCGAAAAGAATTGTTGTGGCGTGTACGTCTTAACATGTAGCATCTAAAGAGAACCAAAAGGAGAATTTTCTTTCGTCAAAATTTTTCAGAAAATCACGTTTTAAGGAAATCCCGCATCGTGCGAAATTATCTTGTTTTTCCTAAACAACACGTTGTAAGTCGAAAAGCTTTCATGTTGCGTGTATGTCTAAGTGTGTAGCCTCAAAAGAGAAGGCACAGGACAGTTTTCTCTCGAAAGGATATGTAAGAATACCACTTCATAAGGAAATACAGTTTTGCAGCGTAAAGACATATACGTACGCATTGGAAACTCTTTACGAGAAGAATTAACGCATCGTACAAAATTAGCTTGTATCTCCAAAACTACACGTTGTATCTCGAAAAGAATTGTTGTGGCGTGTACGTCTTAACATGTAGCATCTAAAGAGAACCAAAAGGAGAATTTTCTTTCGTCAAAATTTTTCAGAAAATCACGTTTTAAGGAAATCCCGCATCGTGCGAAATTATCTTGTTTTTCCTAAACAACACGTTGTATGTCGAAAAGCTTTCATGTTGCGTGTATGTCTAAGTGTGTAGCCTCAAAAGAGAAGGCACAGGACAGTTTTCTCTCGAAAGGATATGTAAGAATACCACTTCATAAGGAAATACAGTTTTGCAGAGTAAAGACATATACGTACGCATTGGAAACTCTTTACGAGAAGAAATAACGCATCTTACAAAATTAGCTTTTATCTCCAAAACTACACGTTGTATCTCGAAAAGAATTGTTGTGGCGTGTACGTCTTAACATGTAGCATCTAAAGAGAACCAAAAGGAGAATTTTCTTTCGTCAAAATTTTTCAGAAAATCACGTTTTAAGGAAATCCCGCATCGTGCGAAATTATCTTGTTTTTCCTAAACAACACGTTGTAAGTCGAAAAGCTTTCATGTTGCGTGTATGTCTAAGTGTGTAGCCTCAAAAGAGAAGGCACAGGACAGTTTTCTCTCGAAAGGATATGTAAGAATACCACTTCATAAGGAAATACAGTTTTGCAGAGTAAAGACATATACGTACGCATTGGAAACTCTTTACGAGAAGAAATAACGCATCGTACAAAATTAGCTTGTATCTCCAAAACTACACGTTGTATCTCGAAAAGAATTGTTGTGGCGTGTACGTCTTAACATGTAGCATCTAAAGAGAACCAAAAGGAGAATTTTCTTTGGTCAAAATTTTTCAGAAAATCACGTTTTAAGGAAATCCCGCATCGTGCGAAATTATCTTGTTTTTCCTAAACAACACGTTGTAAGTCGAAAAGCTTTCATGTTGCGTGTATGTCTAAGTGTGTAGCCTCAAAAGAGAAGGCACAGGACAGTTTTCTCTCGAAAGGATATGTAAGAATACCACTTCATAAGGAAATACAGTTTTGCAGAGTAAAGACATATACGTACGCATTGGAAACTCTTTACGAGAAGAAATAACGCATCGTACAAAATTAGCTTGTATCTCCAAAACTACACGTTGTATCTCGAAAAGAATTGTTGTGGCGTGTACGTCTTAACATGTAGCATCTAAAGAGAACCAAAAGGAGAATTTTCTTTCGTCAAAATTTTTCAGAAAATCACGTTTTAAGGAAATCCCGCATCGTGCGAAATTATCTTGTTTTTCCTAAACAACACGTTGTAAGTCGAAAAGCTTTCATGTTGCGTGTATGTCTAAGTGTGTAGCCTCAAAAGAGAAGGCACAGGACAGTTTTCTCTCGAAAGGATATGTAAGAATACCACTTCATAAGGAAATACAGTTTTGCAGAGTAAAGACATATACGTACGCATTGGAAACTCTTTACGAGAAGAAATAACGCATCGTACAAAATTAGCTTGTATCTCCAAAACTACACGTTGTATCTCGAAAAGAATTGTTGTGGCGTGTACGTCTTAACATGTAGCATCTAAAGAGAACCAAAAGGAGAATTTTCTTTCGTCAAAATTTTTCAGAAAATCACGTTTTAAGGAAATCCCGCATCGTGCGAAATTATCTTGTTTTTCCTAAACAACACGTTGTAAGTCGAAAAGCTTTCATGTTGCGTGTATGTCTAAGTGTGTAGCCTCAAAAGAGAAGGCACAGGACAGTTTTCTCTCGAAAGGATATGTAAGAATACCACTTCATAAGGAAATACAGTTTTGCAGAGTAAAGACATATACGTACGCATTGGAAACTCTTTACGAGAAGAAATAACGCATCGTACAAAATTAGCTTGTATCTCCAAAACTACACGTTGTATCTCGAAAAGAATTGTTGTGGCGTGTACGTCTTAACATGTAGCATCTAAAGAGAACCAAAAGGAGAATTTTCTTTCGTCAAAATTTTTCAGAAAATCACGTTTTAAGGAAATCCCGCATCGTGCGAAATTATCTTGTTTTTCCTAAACAACACGTTGTAAGTCGAAAAGCTTTCATGTTGCGTGTATGTCTAAGTGTGTAGCCTCAAAAGAGAAGGCACAGGACAGTTTTCTCTCGAAAGGATATGTAAGAATACCACTTCATAAGGAAATACAGTTTTGCAGAGTAAAGACATATACGTACGCATTGGAAACTCTTTACGAGAAGAAATAACGCATCGTACAAAATTAGCTTGTATCTCCAAAACTACACGTTGTATCTCGAAAAGAATTGTTGTGGCGTGTACGTCTTAACATGTAGCATCTAAAGAGAACCAAAAGGAGAATTTTCTTTCGTCAAAATTTTTCAGAAAATCACGTTTTAAGGAAATCCCGCATCGTGCGAAATTATCTTGTTTTTCCTAAACAACACGTTGTAAGTCGAAAAGCTTTCATGTTGCGTGTATGTCTAAGTGTGTAGCCTCAAAAGAGAAGGCACAGGACAGTTTTCTCTCGAAAGGATATGTAAGAATACCACTTCATAAGGAAATACAGTTTTGCAGCGTAAAGACATATACGTACGCATTGGAAACTCTTTACGAGAAGAATTAACGCATCGTACAAAATTAGCTTGTATCTCCAAAACTACACGTTGTATCTCGAAAAGAATTGTTGTGGCGTGTACGTCTTAACATGTAGCATCTAAAGAGAACCAAAAGGAGAATTTTCTTTCGTCAAAATTTTTCAGAAAATCACGTTTTAAGGAAATCCCGCATCGTGCGAAATTATCTTGTTTTTTCTAAACAACACGTTGTATGTCGAAAAGCTTTCATGTTGCGTGTATGTCTAAGTGTGTAGCCTCAAAAGAGAAGGCACAGGACAGTTTTCTCTCGAAAGGATATGTAAGAATACCACTTCATAAGGAAATACAGTTTTGCAGAGTAAAGACATATACGTACGCTTGGAAACTCTTTACGAGAAGAAATAACGCATCGTACAAAATTAGCTTTTATCTCCAAAACTACACGTTGTATCTCGAAAAGAATTGTTGTGGCGTGTACGTCTTAACATGTAGCATCTAAAGAGAACCAAAAGGAGAATTTTCTTTCGTCAAAATTTTTCAGAAAATCACGTTTTAAGGAAATCCCGCATCGTGCGAAATTATCTTGTTTTTCCTAAACAACACGTTGTAAGTCGAAAAGCTTTCATGTTGCGTGTATGTCTAAGTGTGTAGCCTCAAAAGAGAAGGCACAGGACAGTTTTCTCTCGAAAGGATATGTAAGAATACCACTTCATAAGGAAATACAGTTTTGCAGAGTAAAGACATATACGTACGCATTGGAAACTCTTTACGAGAAGAAATAACGCATCGTACAAAATTAGCTTGTATCTCCAAAACTACACGTTGTATCTCGAAAAGAATTGTTGTGGCGTGTACGTCTTAACATGTAGCATCTAAAGAGAACCAAAAGGAGAATTTTCTTTGGTCAAAATTTTTCAGAAAATCACGTTTTAAGGAAATCCCGCATCGTGCGAAATTATCTTGTTTTTCCTAAACAACACGTTGTAAGTCGAAAAGCTTTCATGTTGCGTGTATGTCTAAGTGTGTAGCCTCAAAAGAGAAGGCACAGGACAGTTTTCTCTCGAAAGGATATGTAAGAATACCACTTCATAAGGAAATACAGTTTTGCAGAGTAAAGACATATACGTACGCATTGGAAACTCTTTACGAGAAGAAATAACGCATCGTACAAAATTAGCTTGTATCTCCAAAACTACACGTTGTATCTCGAAAAGAATTGTTGTGGCGTGTACGTCTTAACATGTAGCATCTAAAGAGAACCAAAAGGAGAATTTTCTTTCGTCAAAATTTTTCAGAAAATCACGTTTTAAGGAAATCCCGCATCGTGCGAAATTATCTTGTTTTTCCTAAACAACACGTTGTAAGTCGAAAAGCTTTCATGTTGCGTGTATGTCTAAGTGTGTAGCCTCAAAAGAGAAGGCACAGGACAGTTTTCTCTCGAAAGGATATGTAAGAATACCACTTCATAAGGAAATACAGTTTTGCAGAGTAAAGACATATACGTACGCATTGGAAACTCTTTACGAGAAGAAATAACGCATCGTACAAAATTAGCTTGTATCTCCAAAACTACACGTTGTATCTCGAAAAGAATTGTTGTGGCGTGTACGTCTTAACATGTAGCATCTAAAGAGAACCAAAAGGAGAATTTTCTTTCGTCAAAATTTTTCAGAAAATCACGTTTTAAGGAAATCCCGCATCGTGCGATATTATCTTGTTTTTCCTAAACAACACGTTGTAAGTCGAAAAGCTTTCATGTTGCGTGTATGTCTAAGTGTGTAGCCTCAAAAGAGAAGGCACAGGACAGTTTTCTCTCGAAAGGATATGTAAGAATACCACTTCATAAGGAAATACAGTTTTGCAGAGTAAAGACATATACGTACGCATTGGAAACTCTTTACGAGAAGAAATAACGCATCGTACAAAATTAGCTTGTATCTCCAAAACTACACGTTGTATCTCGAAAAGAATTGTTGTGGCGTGTACGTCTTAACATGTAGCATCTAAAGAGAACCAAAAGGAGAATTTTCTTTCGTCAAAATTTTTCAGAAAATCACGTTTTAAGGAAATCCCGCATCGTGCGAAATTATCTTGTTTTTCCTAAACAACACGTTGTAAGTCGAAAAGCTTTCATGTTGCGTGTATGTCTAAGTGTGTAGCCTCAAAAGAGAAGGCACAGGACAGTTTTCTCTCGAAAGGATATGTAAGAATACCACTTCATAAGGAAATACAGTTTTGCAGAGTAAAGACATATACGTACGCATTGGAAACTCTTTACGAGAAGAAATAACGCATCGTACAAAATTAGCTTGTATCTCCAAAACTACACGTTGTATCTCGAAAAGAATTGTTGTGGCGTGTACGTCTTAACATGTAGCATCTAAAGAGAACCAAAAGGAGAATTTTCTTTCGTCAAAATTTTTCAGAAAATCACGTTTTAAGGAAATCCCGCATCGTGCGAAATTATCTTGTTTTTCCTAAACAACACGTTGTAAGTCGAAAAGCTTTCATGTTGCGTGTATGTCTAAGTGTGTAGCCTCAAAAGAGAAGGCACAGGACAGTTTTCTCTCGAAAGGATATGTAAGAATACCACTTCATAAGGAAATACAGTTTTGCAGAGTAAAGACATATACGTACGCATTGGAAACTCTTTACGAGAAGAAATAACGCATCGTACAAAATTAGCTTGTATCTCCAAAACTACACGTTGTATCTCGAAAAGAATTGTTGTGGCGTGTACGTCTTAACATGTAGCATCTAAAGAGAACCAAAAGGAGAATTTTCTTTCGTCAAAATTTTTCAGAAAATCACGTTTTAAGGAAATCCCGCATCGTGCGAAATTATCTTGTTTTTCCTAAACAACACGTTGTAAGTCGAAAAGCTTTCATGTTGCGTGTATGTCTAAGTGTGTAGCCTCAAAAGAGAAGGCACAGGACAGTTTTCTCTCGAAAGGATATGTAAGAATACCACTTCATAAGGAAATACAGTTTTGCAGAGTAAAGACATATACGTACGCATTGGAAAGTCTTTACGAGAAGAAATAACGCATCGTACAAAATTAGCTTGTATCTCCAAAACTACACGTTGTATCTCGAAAAGAATTGTTGTGGCGTGTACGTCTTAACATGTAGCATCTAAAGAGAACCAAAAGGAGAATTTTCTTTCGTCAAAATTTTTCAGAAAATCACGTTTTAAGGAAATCCCGCATCGTGCGAAATTATCTTGTTTTTCCTAAACAACACGTTGTAAGTCGAAAAGCTTTCATGTTGCGTGTATGTCTAAGTGTGTAGCCTCAAAAGAGAAGGCACAGGACAGTTTTCTCTCGAAAGGATATGTAAGAATACCACTTCATAAGGAAATACAGTTTTGCAGAGTAAAGACATATACGTACGCATTGGAAACTCTTTACGAGAAGAAATAACGCATCGTACAAAATTAGCTTGTATCTCCAAAACTACACGTTGTATCTCGAAAAGAATTGTTGTGGCGTGTACGTCTTAACATGTAGCATCTAAAGAGAACCAAAAGGAGAATTTTCTTTCGTCAAAATTTTTCAGAAAATCACGTTTTAAGGAAATCCCGCATCGTGCGAAATTATCTTGTTTTTCCTAAACAACACGTTGTAAGTCGAAAAGCTTTCATGTTGCGTGTATGTCTAAGTGTGTAGCCTCAAAAGAGAAGGCACAGGACAGTTTTCTCTCGAAAGGATATGTAAGAATACCACTTCATAAGGAAATACAGTTTTGCAGCGTAAAGACATATACGTACGCATTGGAAACTCTTTACGAGAAGAAATAACGCATCGTACAAAATTAGCTTGTATCTCCAAAACTACACGTTGTATCTCGAAAAGAATTGTTGTGGCGTGTACGTCTTAACATGTAGCATCTAAAGAGAACCAAAAGGAGAATTTTCTTTCGTCAAAATTTTTCAGAAAATCACGTTTTAAGGAAATCCCGCATCGTGCGAAATTATCTTGTTTTTCCTAAACAACACGTTGTAAGTCGAAAAGCTTTCATGTTGCGTGTATGTCTAAGTGTGTAGCCTCAAAAGAGAAGGCACAGGACAGTTTTCTCTCGAAAGGATATGTAAGAATACCACTTCATAAGGAAATACAGTTTTGCAGCGTAAAGACATATACGTATGCATTGGAAACTCTTTAGGAGAAGAAATAACGCATCGTACAAAATTAGCTTGTATCTCCAAAACTACACGTTGTATCTCGAAAAGAATTGTTGTGGCGTGTACGTCTTAACATGTAGCATCTAAAGAGAACCAAAAGGAGAATTTTCTTTCGTCAAAATTTTTCAGAAAATCACGTTTTAAGGAAATCCCGCATCGTGCGAAATTATCTTGTTTTTCCTAAACAACACGTTGTAAGTCGAAAAGCTTTCATGTTGCGTGTATGTCTAAGTGTGTAGCCTCAAAAGAGAAGGCACAGGACAGTTTTCTCTCGAAAGGATATGTAAGAATACCACTTCATAAGGAAATACAGTTTTGCAGGGTAAAGACATATACGTACGCATTGGAAACTCTTTACGAGAAGAAATAACGCATCGTACAAAATTAGCTTGTATCTCCAAAACTACACGTTGTATCTCGAAAAGAATTGTTGTGGCGTGTACGTCTTAACATGTAGCATCTAAAGAGAACCAAAAGGAGAATTTTCTTTCGTCAAACTTTTTCAGAAAATCACGTTTTATGGAAATCCCGCATCGTGCGAAATTATCTTGTTTTTCCTAAACATCACGTTGTAAGTCGAAAAGCTTTCATGTTGCGTGTATGTCTAAGTGTGTAGCCTCAAAAGAGAAGGCACAGGACAGTTTTCTCTCGAAAGGATATGTAAGAATACCACTTCATAAGGAAATACAATTTTGCAGAGTAAAGACATATACGTACGCATTGGAAACTCTTTACGAGAAGAAATAACGCATCGTACAAAATTAGCTTGTATCTCCAAAACTACACGTTGTATCTCGAAAAGAATTGTTGTGGCGTGTACGTCTTAACATGTAGCATCTAAAGAGAACCAAAAGGAGAATTTTCTTTCGTCAAAATTTTTCAGAAAATCACGTTTTAAGGAAATCCCGCATCGTGCGAAATTATCTTGTTTTTCCTAAACAACACGTTGTAAGTCGAAAAGCTTTCATGTTGCGTGTATGTCTAAGTGTGTAGCCTCAAAAGAGAAGGCACAGGACAGTTTTCTCTCGAAAGGATATGTAAGAATACCACTTCATAAGGAAATACAGTTTTGCAGAGTAAAGACATATACGTACGCATTGGAAACTCTTTACGAGAAGAAATAACGCATCGTACAAAATTAGCTTGTATCTCCAAAACTACACGTTGTATCTCGAAAAGAATTGTTGTGGCGTGTACGTCTTAACATGTAGCATCTAAAGAGAACCAAAAGGAGAATTTTCTTTCGTCAAAATTTTTCAGAAAATCACGTTTTAAGGAAATCCCGCATCGTGCGAAATTATCTTGTTTTTCCTAAACAACACGTTGTAAGTCGAAAAGCTTTCATGTTGCGTGTATGTCTAAGTGTGTAGCCTCAAAAGAGAAGGCACAGGACAGTTTTCTCTCGAAAGGATATGTAAGAATACCACTTCATAAGGAAATACAGTTTTGCAGAGTAAAGACATATACGTACGCATTGGAAACTCTTTACGAGAAGAAATAACGCATCGTACAAAATTAGCTTGTATCTCCAAAACTACACGTTGTATCTCGAAAAGAATTGTTGTGGCGTGTACGTCTTAACATGTAGCATCTAAAGAGAACCAAAAGGAGAATTTTCTTTCGTCAAAATTTTTCAGAAAATCACGTTTTAAGGAAATCCCGCATCGTGCGAAATTATCTTGTTTTTCCTAAACAACACGTTGTAAGTCGAAAAGCTTTCATGTTGCGTGTATGTCTAAGTGTGTAGCCTCAAAAGAGAAGGCACAGGACAGTTTTCTCTCGAAAGGATATGTAAGAATACCACTTCATAAGGAAATACAGTTTTGCAGCGTAAAGACATATACGTACGCATTGGAAACTCTTTACGAGAAGAATTAACGCATCGTACAAAATTAGCTTGTATCTCCAAAACTACACGTTGTATCTCGAAAAGAATTGTTGTGGCGTGTACGTCTTAACATGTAGCATCTAAAGAGAACCAAAAGGAGAATTTTCTTTCGTCAAAATTTTTCAGAAAATCACGTTTTAAGGAAATCCCGCATCGTGCGAAATTATCTTGTTTTTCCTAAACAACACGTTGTATGTCGAAAAGCTTTCATGTTGCGTGTATGTCTAAGTGTGTAGCCTCAAAAGAGAAGGCACAGGACAGTTTTCTCTCGAAAGGATATGTAAGAATACCACTTCATAAGGAAATACAGTTTTGCAGAGTAAAGACATATACGTACGCATTGGAAACTCTTTACGAGAAGAAATAACGCATCGTACAAAATTAGCTTTTATCTCCAAAACTACACGTTGTATCTCGAAAAGAATTGTTGTGGCGTGTACGTCTTAACATGTAGCATCTAAAGAGAACCAAAAGGAGAATTTTCTTTCGTCAAAATTTTTCAGAAAATCACGTTTTAAGGAAATCCCGCATCGTGCGAAATTATCTTGTTTTTCCTAAACAACACGTTATAAGTCGAAAAGCTTTCATGTTGCGTGTATGTCTAAGTGTGTAGCCTCAAAAGAGAAGGCACAGGACAGTTTTCTCTCGAAAGGATATGTAAGAATACCACTTCATAAGGAAATACAGTTTTGCAGAGTAAAGACATATACGTACGCATTGGAAACTCTTTACGAGAAGAAATAACGCATCGTACAAAATTAGCTTGTATCTCCAAAACTACACGTTGTATCTCGAAAAGAATTGTTGTGGCGTGTACGTCTTAACATGTAGCATCTAAAGAGAACCAAAAGGAGAATTTTCTTTCGTCAAAATTTTTCAGAAAATCACGTTTTAAGGAAATCCCGCATCGTGCGAAATTATCTTGTTTTTCCTAAACAACACGTTGTAAGTCGAAAAGCTTTCATGTTGCGTGTATGTCTAAGTGTGTAGCCTCAAAAGAGAAGGCACAGGACAGTTTTCTCTCGAAAGGATATGTAAGAATACCACTTCATAAGGAAATACAGTTTTGCAGAGTAAAGACATATACGTACGCATTGGAAACTCTTTACGAGAAGAAATAACGCATCGTACAAAATTAGCTTGTATCTCCAAAACTACATGTTGTATCTCGAAAAGAATTGTTGTGGCGTGTACGTCTTAACATGTAGCATCTAAAGAGAACCAAAAGGAGAATTTTCTTTCGTCAAAATTTTTCAGAAAATCACGTTTTAAGGAAATCCCGCATCGTGCGAAATTATCTTGTTTTTCCTAAACAACACGTTGTAAGTCGAAAAGCTTTCATGTTGCGTGTATGTCTAAGTGTGTAGCCTCAAAAGAGAAGGCACAGGACAGTTTTCTCTCGAAAGGATATGTAAGAATACCACTTCATAAGGAAATACAGTTTTGCAGAGTAAAGACATATACGTACGCATTGGAAACTCTTTACGAGAAGAAATAACGCATCGTACAAAATTAGCTTGTATCTCCAAAACTACACGTTGTATCTCGAAAAGAATTGTTGTGGCGTGTACGTCTTAACATGTAGCATCTAAAGAGAACCAAAAGGAGAATTTTCTTTGGTCAAAATTTTTCAGAAAATCACGTATTAAGGAAATCCCGCATCGTGCGAAATTATCTTGTTTTTCCTAAACAACACGTTGTAAGTCGAAAAGCTTTCATGTTGCGTGTATGTCTAAGTGTGTAGCCTCAAAAGAGAAGGCACAGGACAGTTTTCTCTCGAAAGGATATGTAAGAATACCACTTCATAAGGAAATACAGTTTTGCAGAGTAAAGACATATACGTACGCATTGGAAACTCTTTACGAGAAGAAATAACGCATCGTAAAAAATTAGCTTGTATCTCCAAAACTACACGTTGTATCTCGAAAAGAATTGTTGTGGCGTGTACGTCTTAACATGTAGCATCTAAAGAGAACCAAAAGGAGAATTTTCTTTCGTCAAAATTTTTCAGAAAATCACGTTTTAAGGAAATCCCGCATCGTGCGAAATTATCTTGTTTTTCCTAAACAACACGTTGTAAGTCGAAAAGCTTTCATGTTGCGTGTATGTCTAAGTGTGTAGCCTCAAAAGAGAAGGCACAGGACAGTTTTCTCTCGAAAGGATATGTAAGAATACCACTTCATAAGGAAATACAGTTTTGCAGCATAAAGACATATACGTACGCATTGGAAAATCTTTACGAGAAGAAATAACGCATCGTACAAAATTAGCTTGTATCTCCAAAACTACACGTTGTATCTCGAAAAGAATTGTTGTGGCGTGTACGTCTTAACATGTAGCATCTAAAGAGAACCAAAAGGAGAATTTTCTTTCGTCAAGATTTTTCAGAAAATCACGTTTTAAGGAAATCCCGCATCGTGCGAAATTATCTTGTTTTTCCTAAACAACACGTTGTAAGTCGAAAAGCTTTCATGTTGCGTGTATGTCTAAGTGTGTAGCCTCAAAAGAGAAGGCACAGGACAGTTTTCTCTCGAAAGGATATGTAAGAATACCACTTCATAAGGAAATACAGTTTTGCAGAGTAAAGACATATACCTACGCATTGGAAACTCTTTACGAGAAGAAATAACGCATCGTACAAAATTAGCTTGTATCTCCAAAACTACACATTGTATCTCGAAAAGAATTGTTGTGGCGTGTACGTCTTAACATGTAGCATCTAAAGAGAACCAAAAGGAGAATTTTCTTTCGTCAAAATTTTTCAGAAAATCACGTTTTAAGGAAATCCCGCATCGTGCGAAATTATCTTGTTTTTCCTAAACAACACGTTGTAAGTCGAAAAGCTTTCATGTTGCGTGTATGTCTAAGTGTGTAGCCTCAAAAGAGAAGGCACAGGACAGTTTTCTCTCGAAAGGATATGTAAGAATACCACTTCATAAGGAAATACAGTTTTGCAGCGTAAAGACATATAAGTACGCATTGGAAACTCTTTACGAAAAGAAATAACGCATCGTACAAAATTAGCTTGTATCTCCAAAACTACACGTTGTATCTCGAAAAGAATTGTTGTGGCGTGTACGTCTTAACATGTAGCATCTAAAGAGAACCAAAAGGAGAATTTTCTTTCGTCAAAATTTTTCAGAAAATCACGTTTTAAGGAAATCCCGCATCGTGCGAAATTATCTTGTTTTTCCTAAACAACACGTTGTAAGTCGAAAAGCTTTCATGTTGCGTGTATGTCTAAGTGTGTAGCCTCAAAAGAGAAGGCACAGGACAGTTTTCTCTCGAAAGGATATGTAAGAATACCACTTCATAAGGAAATACAGTTTTGCAGAGTAAAGACATATACGTACGCATTGGAAACTCTTTACGAGAAGAAATAACGCATCGTACAAAATTAGCTTGTATCTCCAAAACTACACGTTGTATCTCGAAAAGAATTGTTGTGGCGTGTACGTCTTAACATGTAGCATCTAAAGAGAACCAAAAGGAGAATTTTCTTTCGTCAAAATTTTTCAGAAAATCACGTTTTAAGGAAATCCCGCATCGTGCGAAATTATCTTGTTTTTCCTAAACAACACGTTGTAAGTCGAAAAGCTTTCATGTTGCGTGTATGTCTAAGTGTGTAGCCTCAAAAGAGAAGGCACAGGACAGTTTTCTCTCGAAAGGATATGTAAGAATACCACTTCATAAGGAAATACAGTTTTGCAGAGTAAAGACATATACGTACGCATTGGAAACTCTTTACGAGAAGAAATAACGCATCGTACAAAATTAGCTTGTATCTCCAAAACTACACGTTGTATCTCGAAAAGAATTGTTGTGGCGTGTACGTCTTAACATGTAGCATCTAAAGAGAACCAAAAGGAGAATTTTCTTTCGTCAAAATTTTTCAGAAAATCACGTTTTAAGGAAATCCCGCATCGTGCGAAATTATCTTGTTTTTCCTAAACAACACGTTGTAAGTCGAAAAGCTTTCATGTTGCGTGTATGTCTAAGTGTGTAGCCTCAAAAGAGAAGGCACAGGACAGTTTTCTCTCGAAAGGATATGTAAGAATACCACTTCATAAGGAAATACAGTTTTGCAGGGTAAAGACATATACGTACGCATTGGAAACTCTTTACGAGAAGAAATAACGCATCGTACAAAATTAGCTTGTATCTCCAAAACTACACGTTGTATCTCGAAAAGAATTGTTGTGGCGTGTACGTCTTAACATGTAGCATCTAAAGAGAACCAAAAGGAGAATTTTCTTTCGTCAAACTTTTTCAGAAAATCACGTTTTAAGGAAATCCCGCATCGTGCGAAATTATCTTGTTTTTCCTAAACAACACGTTGTAAGTCGAAAAGCTTTCATGTTGCGTGTATGTCTAAGTGTGTAGCCTCAAAAGAGAAGGCACAGGACAGTTTTCTCTCGAAAGGATATGTAAGAATACCACTTCATAAGGAAATACAGTTTTGCAGAGTAAAGACATATACGTACGCATTGGAAACTCTTTACGAGAAGAAATAACGCATCCTACAAAATTAGCTTGTATCTCCAAAACTACACGTTGTATCTCGAAAAGAATTGTTGTGGCGTGTACGTCTTAACATGTAGCATCTAAAGAGAACCAAAAGGAGAATTTTCTTTCGTCAAAATTTTTCAGAAAATCACGTTTTAAGGAAATCCCGCATCGTGCGAAATTATCTTGTTTTTCCTAAACAACACGTTGTAAGTCGAAAAGCTTTCATGATGCGTGTATGTCTAAGTGTGTAGCCTCAAAAAGAAGGCACAGGACAGTTTTCTCTCGAAAGGATATGTAAGAATACCACTTCATAAGGAAATACAGTTTTGCAGAGTAAAGACATATACGTACGCATTGGAAACTCTTTACGAGAAGAAATAACGCATCGTACAAAATTAGCTTGTATCTCCAAAACTACACGTTGTATCTAGAAAAGAATTGTTGTGGCGTGTACGTCTTAACATGTTGCATCTAAAGAGAACCAAAAGGAGAATTTTCTTTCGTCAAAATTTTTCAGAAAATCACGTTTTAAGGAAATCCCGCATCGTGCGAAATTATCTTGTTTTTCCTAAACAACACGTTGTAAGTCGAAAAGCTTTCATGTTGCGTGTATGTCTAAGTGTGTAGCCTCAAAAGAGAAGGCACAGGACAGTTTTCTCTCGAAAGGATATGTAAGAATACCACTTCATAAGGAAATACAGTTTTGCAGAGTAAAGACATATACGTACGCATTGGAAACTCTTTACGAGAAGAAATAACGCATCGTACAAAATTAGCTTGTATCTCCAAAACTACACGTTGTATCTCGAAAAGAATTGTTGTGGCGTGTACGTCTTAACATGTAGCATCTAAAGAGAACCAAAAGGAGAATTTTCTTTCGTCAAAATTTTTCAGAAAATCACGTTTTAAGGAAATCCCGCATCGTGCGAAATTATCTTGTTTTTCCTAAACAACACGTTGTAAGTCGAAAAGCTTTCATGTTGCGTGTATGTCTAAGTGTGTAGCCTCAAAAGAGAAGGCACAGGACAGTTTTCTCTCGAAAGGATATGTAAGAATACCACTTCATAAGGAAATACAGTTTTGCAGAGTAAAGACATATACGTACGCATTGGAAACTCTTTACGAGAAGAAATAACGCATCGTACAAAATTAGCTTGTATCTCCAAAACTACACGTTGTATCTCGAAAAGAATTGTTGTGGCGTGTACGTCTTAACATGTAGCATCTAAAGAGAACCAAAAGGAGAATTTTCTTTCGTCAAAATTTTTCAGAAAATCACGTTTTAAGGAAATCCCGCATCGTGCGAAATTATCTTGTTTTTCCTAAACAACACGTTGTAAGTCGAAAAGCTTTCATGTTGCGTGTATGTCTAAGTGTGTAGCCTCAAAAGAGAAGGCACAGGACAGTTTTCTCTCGAAAGGATATGTAAGAATACCACTTCATAAGGAAATACAGTTTTGCAGGGTAAAGACATATACGTACGCATTGGAAACTCTTTACGAGAAGAAATAACGCATCGTACAAAATTAGCTTGTATCTCCAAAACTACACGTTGTATCTCGAAAAGAATTGTTGTGGCGTGTACGTCTTAACATGTAGCATCTAAAGAGAACCAAAAGGAGAATTTTCTTTCGTCAAACTTTTTCAGAAAATCACGTTTAAAGGAAATCCCGCATCGTGCGAAATTATCTTGTTTTTCCTAAACAACACGTTGTAAGTCTAAAAGCTTTCATGTTGCGTGTATGTCTAAGTGTGTAGCCTCAAAAGAGAAGGCACAGGACAGTTTTCTCTCGAAAGGATATGTAAGAATACCACTTCATAAGGAAATACAGTTTTGCAGGGTAAAGACATATACGTACGCATTGGAAACTCTTTACGAGAAGAAATAACGCATCGTACAAAATTAGCTTGTATCTCCAAAACTACACGTTGTATCTCGAAAAGAATTGTTGTGGCGTGTACGTCTTAACATGTAGCATCTAAAGAGAACCAAAAGGAGAATTTTCTTTCGTCAAACTTTTTCAGAAAATCACGTTTTAAGGAAATCCCGCATCGTGCGAAATTATCTTGTTTTTCCTAAACAACACGTTGTAAGTCGAAAAGCTTTCATGTTGCGTGTATGTCTAAGTGTGTAGCCTCAAAAGAGAAGGCACAGGACAGTTTTCTCTCGAAAGGATATGTAAAATTACCACTTCATAAGGAAATACAGTTTTGCAGAGTAAAGACATATACGTACGCATTGGAAACTCTTTACGAGAAGAAATAACGCATCGTACAAAATTAGCTTGTATCTCCAAAACTACACGTTGTATCTCGAAAAGAATTGTTGTGGCGTGTACGTCTTAACATGTAGCATCTAAAGAGAACCAAAAGGAGAATTTTCTTTCGTCAAAATTTTTCAGAAAATCACGTTTTAAGGAAATCCCGCATCGTGCGAAATTATCTTGTTTTTCCTAAACAACACGTTGTAAGTCGAAAAGCTTTCATGTTGCGTGTATGTCTAAGTGTGTAGCCTCAAAAGAGAAGGCACAGGACAGTTTTCTCTCGAAAGGATATGTAAGAATACCACTTCATAAGGAAATACAGTTTTGCAGAGTAAAGACATATACGTACGCATTGGAAACTCTTTACGAGAAGAAATAACGCATCGTACAAAATTAGCTTGTATCTCCAAAACTACACGTTGTATCTCGAAAAGAATTGTTGTGGCGTGTACGTCTTAACATGTAGCATCTAAAGAGAACCAAAAGGAGAATTTTCTTTCGTCAAAATTTTTCAGAAAATCACGTTTTAAGGAAATCCCGCATCGTGCGAAATTATCTTGTTTTTCCTAAACAACACGTTGTAAGTCGAAAAGCTTTCATGTTGCGTGTATGTCTAAGTGTGTAGCCTCAAAAGAGAAGGCACAGGACAGTTTTCTCTCGAAAGGATATGTAAGAATACCACTTCATAAGGAAATACAGTTTTGCAGAGTAAAGACATATACGTACGCATTGGAAACTCTTTACGAGAAGAAATAACGCATCGTACAAAATTAGCTTGTATCTCCAAAACTACACGTTGTATCTCGAAAAGAATTGTTGTGGCGTGTACGTCTTAACATGTAGCATCTAAAGAGAACCAAAAGGAGAATTTTCTTTCGTCAAAATTTTTCAGAAAATCACGTTTTAAGGAAATCCCGCATCGTGCGAAATTATCTTGTTTTTCCTAAACAACACGTTGTAAGTCGAAAAGCTTTCATGTTGCGTGTATGTCTAAGTGTGTAGCCTCAAAAGAGAAGGCACAGGACAGTTTTCTCTCGAAAGGATATGTAAGAATACCACTTCATAAGGAAATACAGTTGTGCAGAGTAAAGACATATACGTACGCATTGGAAACTCTTTACGAGAAGAAATAACGCATCGTACAAAATTAGCTTGTATCTCCAAAACTACACGTTGTATCTCGAAAAGAATTGTTGTGGCGTGTACGTCTTAACATGTAGCATCTAAAGAGAACCAAAAGGAGAATTTTCTTTCGTCAAAATTTTTCAGAAAATCACGTTTTAAGGAAATCCCGCATCGTGCGAAATTATCTTGTTTTTCCTAAACAACACGTTGTAAGTCGAAAAGCTTTCATGTTGCGTGTATGTCTAAGTGTGTAGCCTCAAAAGAGAAGGCACAGGACAGTTTTCTCTCGAAAGGATATGTAAGAATACCACTTCATAAGGAAATACAGTTTTGCAGAGTAAAGACATATACGTACGCATTGGAAACTCTTTACGAGAAGAAATAACGCATCGTACAAAATTAGCTTGTATCTCCAAAACTACACGTTGTATCTCAAAAAGAATTGTTGTGGCGTGTACGTCTTAACATGTAGCATCTAAAGAGAACCAAAAGGAGAATTTTCTTTCATCAAAATTTTTCAGAAAATCACGTTTTAAGGAAATCCCGCATCGTGCGAAATTATCTTGTTTTTCCTAAACAACACGTTGTAAGTCGAAAAGCTTTCATGTTGCGTGTATGTCTAAGTGTGTAGCCTCAAAAGAGAAGGCACAGGACAGTTTTCTCTCGAAAGGATATGTAAGAATACCACTTCATAAGGAAATACAGTTTTGCAGAGTAAAGACATAGACGTACGCATTGGAAACTCTTTACGAGAAGAAATAACGCATCGTACAAAATTAGCTTGTATCTCCAAAACTACACGTTGTATCTCGAAAAGAATTGTTGTGGCGTGTACGTCTTAACATGTAGCATCTAAAGAGAACCAAAAGGAGAATTTTCTTTCGTCAAAATTTTTCAGAAAATCACGTTTTAAGGAAATCCCGCATCGTGCGAAATTATCTTGTTTTTCCTAAACAACACGTTGTAAGTCGAAAAGCTTTCATGTTGCGTGTATGTCTAAGTGTGTAGCCTCAAAAGAGAAGGCACAGGACAGTTTTCTCTCGAAAGGATATGTAAGAATACCACTTCATAAGGAAATACAGTTTTGCAGAGTAAAGACATATACGTACGCATTGGAAACTCTTTACGAGAAGAAATAACGCATCGTACAAAATTAGCTTGTATCTCCAAAACTACACGTTGTATCTCGAAAAGAATTGTTGTGGCGTGTACGTCTTAACATGTAGCATCTAAAGAGAACCAAAAGGAGAATTTTCTTTCGTCAAAATTTTTCAGAAAATCACGTTTTAAGGAAATCCCGCATCGTGCGAAATTATCTTGTTTTTCCTAAACAACACGTTGTAAGTCGAAAAGCTTTCATGTTGCGTGTATGTCTAAGTGTGTAGCCTCAAAAGAGAAGGCACAGGACAGTTTTCTCTCGAAAGGATATGTAAGAATACCACTTCATAAGGAAATACAGTTTTGCAGCGTAAAGACATATACGTACGCATTGGAAACTCTTTACGAGAAGAAATAATGTATCCTACAAAATTAGCTTGTATCTCCAAAACTACACGTTGTATCTCGAAAAGAATTGTTGTGGCGTGTACGTCTTAACATGTAGCATCTAAAGAGAACCAAAAGGAGAATTTTCTTTCGTCAAAATTTTTCAGAAAATCACGTTTTAAGGAAATCCCGCATCGTGCGAAATTATCTTGTTTTTCCTAAACAACACGTTGTAAGTCGAAAAGCTTTCATGTTGCGTGTATGTCTAAGTGTGTAGCCTCAAAAGAGAAGGCACAGGACAGTTTTCTCTCGAAAGGATATGTAAGAATACCACTTCATAAGGAAATACAGTTTTGCAGAGTAAAGACATATACGTACGCATTGGAAACTCTTTACGAGAAGAAATAACGCATCGTACAAAATTAGCTTGTATCTCCAAAACTACACGTTGTATCTCAAAAAGAATTGTTGTGGCGTGTACGTCTTAACATGTAGCATCTAAAGAGAACCAAAAGGAGAATTTTCTTTCATCAAAATTTTTCAGAAAATCACGTTTTAAGGAAATCCCGCATCGTGCGAAATTATCTTGTTTTTCCTAAACAACACGTTGTAAGTCGAAAAGCTTTCATGTTGCGTGTATGTCTAAGTGTGTAGCCTCAAAAGAGAAGGCACAGGACAGTTTTCTCTCGAAAGGATATGTAAGAATACCACTTCATAAGGAAATACAGTTTTGCAGAGTAAAGACATAGACGTACGCATTGGAAACTCTTTACGAGAAGAAATAACGCATCGTACAAAATTAGCTTGTATCTCCAAAACTACACGTTGTATCTCGAAAAGAATTGTTGTGGCGTGTACGTCTTAACATGTAGCATCTAAAGAGAACCAAAAGGAGAATTTTCTTTCGTCAAAATTTTTCAGAAAATCACGTTTTAAGGAAATCCCGCATCGTGCGAAATTATCTTGTTTTTCCTAAACAACACGTTGTAAGTCGAAAAGCTTTCATGTTGCGTGTATGTCTAAGTGTGTAGCCTCAAAAGAGAAGGCACAGGACAGTTTTCTCTCGAAAGGATATGTAAGAATACCACTTCATAAGGAAATACAGTTTTGCAGAGTAAAGACATATACGTACGCATTGGAAACTCTTTACGAGAAGAAATAACGCATCGTACAAAATTAGCTTGTATCTCCAAAACTACACGTTGTATCTCGAAAAGAATTGTTGTGGCGTGTACGTCTTAACATGTAGCATCTAAAGAGAACCAAAAGGAGAATTTTCTTTCGTCAAAATTTTTCAGAAAATCACGTTTTAAGGAAATCCCGCATCGTGCGAAATTATCTTGTTTTTCCTAAACAACACGTTGTAAGTCGAAAAGCTTTCATGTTGCGTGTATGTCTAAGTGTGTAGCCTCAAAAGAGAAGGCACAGGACAGTTTTCTCTCGAAAGGATATGTAAGAATACCACTTCATAAGGAAATACAGTTTTGCAGCGTAAAGACATATACGTACGCATTGGAAACTCTTTACGAGAAGAAATAATGTATCCTACAAAATTAGCTTGTATCTCCAAAACTACACGTTGTATCTCGAAAAGAATTGTTGTGGCGTGTACGTCTTAACATGTAGCATCTAAAGAGAACCAAAAGGAGAATTTTCTTTCGTCAAAATTTTTCAGAAAATCACGTTTTAAGGAAATCCCGCATCGTGCGAAATTATCTTGTTTTTCCTAAACAACACGTTGTAAGTCGAAAAGCTTTCATGTTGCGTGTATGTCTAAGTGTGTAGCCTCAAAAGAGAAGGCACAGGCCAGTTTTCTCTCGAAAGGATATGTAAGAATACCACTTCATAAGGAAATACAGTTTTGCAGAGTAAAGACATATACGTACGCATTGGAAACTCTTTACGAGAAGAAATAACGCATCGTACAAAATTAGCTTGTATCTCCAAAACTACACGTAGTATCTCGAAAAGAATTGTTGTGGCGTGTACGTCTTAACATGTAGCATCTAAAGAGAACCAAAAGGAGAATTTTCTTTCGTCAAAATTTTTCAGAAAATCACGTTTTAAGGAAATCCCGCATCGTGCGAAATTATCTTGTTTTTCCTAAACAACACGTTGTAAGTCGAAAAGCTTTCATGTTGCGTGTATGTCTAAGTGTGTAGCCTCAAAAGAGAAGGCACAGGACAGTTTTCTCTCGAAAGGATATGTAAGAATACCACTTCATAAGGAAATACAGTTTTGCAGCGTAAAGACATATACGTACGCATTGGAAACTCTTTACGAGAAGAAATAATGTATCCTACAAAATTAGCTTGTATCTCCAAAACTACACGTTGTATCTCGAAAAGAATTGTTGTGGCGTGTACGTCTTAACATGTAGCATCTAAAGAGAACCAAAAGGAGAATTTTCTTTCGTCAAAATTTTTCAGAAAATCACGTTTTAAGGAAATCCCGCATCGTGCGAAATTATCTTGTTTTTCCTAAACAACACGTTGTAAGTCGAAAAGCTTTCATGTTGCGTGTATGTCTAAGTGTGTAGCCTCAAAAGAGAAGGCACAGGACAGTTTTCTCTCGAAAGGATATGTAAGAATACCACTTCATAAGGAAATACAGTTTTGCAGAGTAAAGACATATACGTACGCATTGGAAACTCTTTACGAGAAGAAATAACGCATCGTACAAAATTAGCTTGTATCTCCAAAACTACACGTTGTATCTCAAAAAGAATTGTTGTGGCGTGTACGTCTTAACATGTAGCATCTAAAGAGAACCAAAAGGAGAATTTTCTTTCATCAAAATTTTTCAGAAAATCACGTTTTAAGGAAATCCCGCATCGTGCGAAATTATCTTGTTTTTCCTAAACAACACGTTGTAAGTCGAAAAGCTTTCATGTTGCGTGTATGTCTAAGTGTGTAGCCTCAAAAGAGAAGGCACAGGACAGTTTTCTCTCGAAAGGATATGTAAGAATACCACTTCATAAGGAAATACAGTTTTGCAGAGTAAAGACATATACGTACGCATTGGAAACTCTTTACGAGAAGAAATAACGCATCGTACAAAATTAGCTTGTATCTCCAAAACTACACGTTGTATCTCGAAAAGAATTGTTGTGGCGTGTACGTCTTAACATGTAGCATCTAAAGAGAACCAAAAGGAGAATTTTCTTTCGTCAAAATTTTTCAGAAAATCACGTTTTAAGGAAATCCCGCATCGTGCGAAATTATCTTGTTTTTCCTAAACAACACGTTGTAAGTCGAAAAGCTTTCATGTTGCGTGTATGTCTAAGTGTGTAGCCTCAAAAGAGAAGGCACAGGACAGTTTTCTCTCGAAAGGATATGTAAGAATACCACTTCATAAGGAAATACAGTTTTGCAGAGTAAAGACATATACGTACGCATTGGAAACTCTTTACGAGAAGAAATAACGCATCGTACAAAATTAGCTTGTATCTCCAAAACTACACGTTGTATCTCGAAAAGAATTGTTGTGGCGTGTACGTCTTAACATGTAGCATCTAAAGAGAACCAAAAGGAGAATTTTCTTTCGTCAAAATTTTTCAGAAAATCACGTTTTAAGGAAATCCCGCATCGTGCGAAATTATCTTGTTTTTCCTAAACAACACGTTGTAAGTCGAAAAGCTTTCATGTTGCGTGTATGTCTAAGTGTGTAGCCTCAAAAGAGAAGGCACAGGACAGTTTTCTCTCGAAAGGATATGTAAGAATACCACTTCATAAGGAAATACAGTTTTGCAGCGTAAAGACATATACGTACGCATTGGAAACTCTTTACGAGAAGAAATAATGTATCCTACAAAATTAGCTTGTATCTCCAAAACTACACGTTGTATCTCGAAAAGAATTGTTGTGGCGTGTACGTCTTAACATGTAGCATCTAAAGAGAACCAAAAGGAGAATTTTCTTTCGTCAAAATTTTTCAGAAAATCACGTTTTAAGGAAATCCCGCATCGTGCGAAATTATCTTGTTTTTCCTAAACAACACGTTGTAAGTCGAAAAGCTTTCATGTTGCGTGTATGTCTAAGTGTGTAGCCTCAAAAGAGAAGGCACAGGACAGTTTTCTCTCGAAAGGATATGTAAGAATACCACTTCATAAGGAAATACAGTTTTGCAGAGTAAAGACATATACGTACGCATTGGAAACTCTTTACGAGAAGAAATAACGCATCGTACAAAATTAGCTTGTATCTCCAAAACTACACGTTGTATCTCAAAAAGAATTGTTGTGGCGTGTACGTCTTAACATGTAGCATCTAAAGAGAACCAAAAGGAGAATTTTCTTTCATCAAATATTTCAGAAAATCACGTTTTAAGGAAATCCCGCATCGTGCGAAATTATCTTGTTTTTCCTAAACAACACGTTGTAAGTCGAAAAGCTTTCATGTTGCGTGTATGTCTAAGTGTGTAGCCTCAAAAGAGAAGGCACAGGACAGTTTTCTCTCGAAAGGATATGTAAGAATACCACTTCATAAGGAAATACAGTTTTGCAGAGTAAAGACATAGACGTACGCATTGGAAACTCTTTACGAGAAGAAATAACGCATCGTACAAAATTAGCTTGTATCTCCAAAACTACACGTTGTATCTCGAAAAGAATTGTTGTGGCGTGTACGTCTTAACATGTAGCATCTAAAGAGAACCAAAAGGAGAATTTTCTTTCGTCAAAATTTTTCAGAAAATCACGTTTTAAGGAAATCCCGCATCGTGCGAAATTATCTTGTTTTTCCTAAACAACACGTTGTAAGTCGAAAAGCTTTCATGTTGCGTGTATGTCTAAGTGTGTAGCCTCAAAAGAGAAGGCACAGGACAGTTTTCTCTCGAAAGGATATGTAAGAATACCACTTCATAAGGAAATACAGTTTTGCAGAGTAAAGACATATACGTACGCATTGGAAACTCTTTACGAGAAGAAATAACGCATCGTACAAAATTAGCTTGTATCTCCAAAACTACACGTTGTATCTCGAAAAGAATTGTTGTGGCGTGTACGTCTTAACATGTAGCATCTAAAGAGAACCAAAAGGAGAATTTTCTTTCGTCAAAATTTTTCAGAAAATCACGTTTTAAGGAAATCCCGCATCGTGCGAAATTATCTTGTTTTTCCTAAACAACACGTTGTAAGTCGAAAAGCTTTCATGTTGCGTGTATGTCTAAGTGTGTAGCCTCAAAAGAGAAGGCACAGGACAGTTTTCTCTCGAAAGGATATGTAAGAATACCACTTCATAAGGAAATACAGTTTTGCAGCGTAAAGACATATACGTACGCATTGGAAACTCTTTACGAGAAGAAATAATGTATCCTACAAAATTAGCTTGTATCTCCAAAAGTACACGTTGTATCTCGAAAAGAATTGTTGTGGCGTGTACGTCTTAACATGTAGCATCTAAAGAGAACCAAAAGGAGAATTTTCTTTCGTCAAAATTTTTCAGAAAATCACGTTTTAAGGAAATCCCGCATCGTGCGAAATTATCTTGTTTTTCCTAAACAACACGTTGTAAGTCGAAAAGCTTTCATGTTGCGTGTATGTCTAAGTGTGTAGCCTCAAAAGAGAAGGCACAGGCCAGTTTTCTCTCGAAAGGATATGTAAGAATACCACTTCATAAGGAAATACAGTTTTGCAGAGTAAAGACATATACGTACGCATTGGAAACTCTTTACGAGAAGAAATAACGCATCGTACAAAATTAGCTTGTATCTCCAAAACTACACGTAGTATCTCGAAAAGAATTGTTGTGGCGTGTACGTCTTAACATGTAGCATCTAAAGAGAACCAAAAGGAGAATTTTCTTTCGTCAAAATTTTTCAGAAAATCACGTTTTAAGGAAATCCCGCATCGTGCGAAATTATCTTGTTTTTCCTAAACAACACGTTGTAAGTCGAAAAGCTTTCATGTTGCGTGTATGTCTAAGTGTGTAGCCTCAAAAGAGAAGGCACAGGACAGTTTTCTCTCGAAAGGATATGTAAGAATACCACTTCATAAGGAAATACAGTTTTGCAGAGTAAAGACATATACGTACGCATTGGAAACTCTTTACGAGAAGAAATAACGCATCGTACAAAATTAGCTTGTATCTCCAAAACTACACGTTGTATCTCGAAAAGAATTGTTGTGGCGTGTACGTCTTAACATGTAGCATCTAAAGAGAACCAAAAGGAGAATTTTCTTTCGTCAAAATTTTTCAGAAAATCACGTTTTAAGGAAATCCCGCATCGTGCGAAATTATCTTGTTTTTCCTAAACAACACGTTGTAAGTCGAAAAGCTTTCATGTTGCGTGTATGTCTAAGTGTGTAGCCTCAAAAGAGAAGGCACAGGACAGTTTTCTCTCGAAAGGATATGTAAGAATACCACTTCATAAGGAAATACAGTTTTGCAGCGTAAAGACATATACGTACGCATTGGAAACTCTTTACGAGAAGAAATAACGCATCGTACAAAATTAGCTTGTATCTCCAAAACTACACGTTGTATCTCGAAAAGAATTGTTGTGGCGTGTACGTCTTAACATGTAGCATCTAAAGAGAACCAAAAGGAGAATTTTCTTTCGTCAAAATTTTTCAGAAAATCACGTTTTAAGGAAATCCCGCATCGTGCGAAATTATCTTGTTTTTCCTAAACAACACGTTGTAAGTCGAAAAGCTTTCATGTTGCGTGTATGTCTAAGTGTGTAGCCTCAAAAGAGAAGGCACAGGACAGTTTTCTCTCGAAAGGATATGTAAGAATACCACTTCATAAGGAAATACAGTTTTGCAGAGTAAAGACATATACGTACGCATTGGAAACTCTTTACGAGAAGAAATAACGCATCGTACAAAATTAGCTTGTATCTCCAAAACTACACGTTGTATCTCGAAAAGAATTGTTGTGGCGTGTACGTCTTAACATGTAGCATCTAAAGAGAACCAAAAGGAGAATTTTCTTTCGTCAAAATTTTTCAGAAAATCACGTTTTAAGGAAATCCCGCATCGTGCGAAATTATCTTGTTTTTCCTAAACAACACGTTGTAAGTCGAAAAGCTTTCATGTTGCGTGTATGTCTAAGTGTGTAGCCTCAAAAGAGAAGGCACAGGACAGTTTTCTCTCGAAAGGATATGTAAGAATACCACTTCATAAGGAAATACAGTTTTGCAGAGTAAAGACATATACGTACGCATTGGAAACTCTTTACGAGAAGAAATAACGCATCGTACAAAATTAGCTTGTATCTCCAAAACTACACGTTGTATCTCGAAAAGAATTGTTGTGGCGTGTACGTCTTAACATGTAGCATCTAAAGAGAACCAAAAGGAGAATTTTCTTTGGTCAAAATTTTTCAGAAAATCACGTTTTAAGGAAATCCCGCATCGTGCGAAATTATCTTGTTTTTCCTAAACAACACGTTGTAAGTCGAAAAGCTTTCATGTTGCGTGTATGTCTAAGTGTGTAGCCTCAAAAGAGAAGGCACAGGACAGTTTTCTCTCGAAAGGATATGTAAGAATACCACTTCATAAGGAAATACAGTTTTGCAGAGTAAAGACATATACGTACGCATTGGAAACTCTTTACGAGAAGAAATAACGCATCGTACAAAATTAGCTTGTATCTCCAAAACTACACGTTGTATCTCGAAAAGAATTGTTGTGGCGTGTACGTCTTAACATGTAGCATCTAAAGAGAACCAAAAGGAGAATTTTCTTTCGTCAAAATTTTTCAGAAAATCACGTTTTAAGGAAATCCCGCATCGTGCGAAATTATCTTGTTTTTCCTAAACAACACGTTGTAAGTCGAAAAGCTTTCATGTTGCGTGTATGTCTAAGTGTGTAGCCTCAAAAGAGAAGGCACAGGACAGTTTTCTCTCGAAAGGATATGTAAGAATACCACTTCATAAGGAAATACAGTTTTGCAGAGTAAAGACATATACGTACGCATTGGAAACTCTTTACGAGAAGAAATAACGCATCGTACAAAATTAGCTTGTATCTCCAAAACTACACATTGTATCTCGAAAAGAATTGTTGTGGCGTGTACGTCTTAACATGTAGCATCTAAAGAGAACCAAAAGGAGAATTTTCTTTCGTCAAAATTTTTCAGAAAATCACGTTTTAAGGAAATCCCGCATCGTGAGAAATTATCTTGTTTTTCCTAAACAACACGTTTTAAGTCGAAAAGCTTTCATGTTGCGTGTATGTCTAAGTGTGTAGCCTCAAAAGAGAAGGCACAGGACAGTTTTCTCTCGAAAGGATATGTAAGAATACCACTTCATAAGGAAATACAGTTTTGCAGAGTAAAGACATATACGTATGCATTGGAAACTCTTTACGAGAAGAAATAACGCATCGTACAAAATTAGCTTGTATCTCCAAAACTACACGTTGTATCTCAAAAAGAATTGTTGTGGCGTGTACGTCTTAACATGTAGCATCTAAAGAGAACCAAAAGGAGAATTTTCTTTCATCAAAATTTTTCAGAAAATCACGTTTTAAGGAAATCCCGCATCGTGCGAAATTATCTTGTTTATTCCTAAACAACACGTTGTAAGTCGAAAAGCTTTCATGTTGCGTGTATGTCTAAGTGTGTAGCCTCAAAAGAGAAGGCACAGGACAGTTTTCTCTCGAAAGGATATGTAAGAATACCACTTCATAAGGAAATACAGTTTTGCAGAGTAAAGACATATACGTACGCATTGGAAACTCTTTACGAGAAGAAATAACGCATCGTACAAAATTAGCTTGTATCTCCAAAACTACACGTTGTATCTCGAAAAGAATTGTTGTGGCGTGTACGTCTTAACATGTAGCATCTAAAGAGAACCAAAAGGAGAATTTTCTTTCGTCAAAATTTTTCAGAAAATCACGTTTTAAGGAAATCCCGCATCGTGCGAAATTATCTTGTTTTTCCTAAACAACACGTTGTAAGTCGAAAAGCTTTCATGTTGCGTGTATGTCTAAGTGTGTAGCCTCAAAAGAGAAGGCACAGGACAGTTTTCTCTCGAAAGGATATGTAAGAATACCACTTCATAAGGAAATACAGTTTTGCAGAGTAAAGACATATACGTACGCATTGGAAACTCTTTACGAGAAGAAATAACGCATCGTACAAAATTAGCTTGTATCTCCAAAACTACACGTTGTATCTCGAAAAGAATTGTTGTGGCGTGTACGTCTTAACATGTAGCATCTAAAGAGAACCAAAAGGAGAATTTTCTTTCGTCAAAATTTTTCAGAAAATCACGTTTTAAGGAAATCCCGCATCGTGCGAAATTATCTTGTTTTTCCTAAACAACACGTTGTAAGTCGAAAAGCTTTCATGTTGCGTGTATGTCTAAGTGTGTAGCCTCAAAAGAGAAGGCACAGGACAGTTTTCTCTCGAAAGGATATGTAAGAATACCACTTCATAAGGAAATACAGTTTTGCAGAGTAAAGACATATACGTACGCATTGGAAACTCTTTACGAGAAGAAATAACGCATCGTACAAAATTAGCTTGTATCTCCAAAACTACACGTTGTATCTCGAAAAGAATTGTTGTGGCGTGTACGTCTTAACATGTAGCATCTAAAGAGAACCAAAAGGAGAATTTTCTTTGGTCAAAATTTTTCAGAAAATCACGTTTTAAGGAAATCCCGCATCGTGCGAAATTATCTTGTTTTTCCTAAACAACACGTTGTAAGTCGAAAAGCTTTCATGTTGCGTGTATGTCTAAGTGTGTAGCCTCAAAAGAGAAGGCACAGGACAGTTTTCTCTCGAAAGGATATGTAAGAATACCACTTCATAAGGAAATACAGTTTTGCAGAGTAAAGACATATACTTACGCATTGGAAACTCTTTACGAGAAGAAATAACGCATCGTACAAAATTAGCTTGTATCTCCAAAACTACACGTTGTATCTCGAAAAGAATTGTTGTGGCGTGTACGTCTTAACATGTAGCATCTAAAGAGAACCAAAAGGAGAATTTTCTTTGGTCAAAATTTTTCAGAAAATCACGTTTTAAGGAAATCCCGCATCGTGCGAAATTATCTTGTTTTTCCTAAACAACACGTTGTAAGTCGAAAAGCTTTCATGTTGCGTGTATGTCTAAGTGTGTAGCCTCAAAAGAGAAGGCACAGGACAGTTTTCTCTCGAAAGGATATGTAAGAATACCACTTCATAAGGAAATACAGTTTTGCAGAGTAAAGACATATACGTACGCATTGGAAACTCTTTACGAGAAGAAATAACGCATCGTACAAAATTAGCTTGTATCTCCAAAACTACACGTTGTATCTCGAAAAGAATTGTTGTGGCGTGTACGTCTTAACATGTAGCATCTAAAGAGAACCAAAAGGAGAATTTTCTTTCGTCAAAATTTTTCAGAAAATCACGTTTTAAGGAAATCCCGCATCGTGCGAAATTATCTTGTTTTTCCTAAACAACACGTTGTAAGTCGAAAAGCTTTCATGTTGCGTGTATGTCTAAGTGTGTAGCCTCAAAAGAGAAGGCACAGGACAGTTTTCTCTCGAAAGGATATGTAAGAATACCACTTCATAAGGAAATACAGTTTTGCAGAGTAAAGACATATACGTACGCATTGGAAACTCTTTACGAGAAGAAATAACGCATCGTACAAAATTAGCTTGTATCTCCAAAACTACACATTGTATCTCGAAAAGAATTGTTGTGGCGTGTAAGTCTTAACATGTAGCATCTAAAGAGAACCAAAAGGAGAATTTTCTTTCGTCAAAATTTTTCAGAAAATCACGTTTTAAGGAAATCCCGCATCGTGAGAAATTATCTTGTTTTTCCTAAACAACACGTTTTAAGTCGAAAAGCTTTCATGTTGCGTGTATGTCTAAGTGTGTAGCCTCAAAAGAGAAGGCACAGGACAGTTTTCTCTCGAAAGGATATGTAAGAATACCACTTCATAAGGAAATACAGTTTTGCAGAGTAAAGACATATACGTATGCATTGGAAACTCTTTACGAGAAGAAATAACGCATCGTACAAAATTAGCTTGTATCTCCAAAACTACACGTTGTATCTCGAAAAGAATTGTTGTGGCGTGTACGTCTTAACATGTAGCATCTAAAGAGAACCAAAAGGAGAATTTTCTTTCGTCAAAATTTTTCAGAAAATCACGTTTTAAGGAAATCCCGCATCGTGCGAAATTATCTTGTTTTTTCCTAAACAACACGTTGTAAGTCGAAAAGCTTTCATGTTGCGTGTATGTCTAAGTGTGTAGCCTCAAAAGAGAAGGCACAGGACAGTTTTCTCTCGAAAGGATATGTAAGAATACCACTTCATAAGGAAATACAGTTTTGCAGAGTAAAGACATATACGTACGCATTGGAAACTCTTTACGAGAAGAAATAACGCATCGTACAAAATTAGCTTGTATCTCCAAAACTACACGTTGTATCTCGAAAAGAATTGTTGTGGCGTGTACGTCTTAACATGTAGCATCTAAAGAGAACCAAAAGGAGAATTTTCTTTCGTCAAAATTTTTCAGAAAATCACGTTTTAAGGAAATCCCGCATCGTGCGAAATTATCTTGTTTTTCCTAAACAACACGTTGTAAGTCGAAAAGCTTTCATGTTGCGTGTATGTCTAAGTGTGTAGCCTCAAAAGAGAAGGCACAGGACAGTTTTCTCTCGAAAGGATATGTAAGAATACCACTTCATAAGGAAATACAGTTTTGCAGAGTAAAGACATATACGTACGCATTGGAAACTCTTTACGAGAAGAAATAACGCATCGTACAAAATTAGCTTGTATCTCCAAAACTACACGTTGTATCTCGAAAAGAATTGTTGTGGCGTGTACGTCTTAACATGTAGCATCTAAAGAGAACCAAAAGGAGAATTTTCTTTGGTCAAAATTTTTCAGAAAATCACGTTTTAAGGAAATCCCGCATCGTGCGAAATTATCTTGTTTTTCCTAAACAACACGTTGTAAGTCGAAAAGCTTTCATGTTGCGTGTATGTCTAAGTGTGTAGCCTCAAAAGAGAAGGCACAGGACAGTTTTCTCTCGAAAGGATATGTAAGAATACCACTTCATAAGGAAATACAGTTTTGCAGAGTAAAGACATATACGTACGCATTGGAAACTCTTTACGAGAAGAAATAACGCATCGTACAAAATTAGCTTGTATCTCCAAAACTACACGTTGTATCTCGAAAAGAATTGTTGTGGCGTGTACGTCTTAACATGTAGCATCTAAAGAGAACCAAAAGGAGAATTTTCTTTCGTCAAAATTTTTCAGAAAATCACGTTTTAAAGAAATCCCGCATCGTGCGAAATTATCTTGTTTTTCCTAAACAACACGTTGTAAGTCGAAAAGCTTTCATGTTGCGTGTATGTCTAAGTGTGTAGCCTCAAAAGAGAAGGCACAGGACAGTTTTCTCTCGAAAGGATATGTAAGAATACCACTTCATAAGGAAATACAGTTTTGCAGAGTAAAGACATATACGTACGCATTGGAAACTCTTTACGAGAAGAAATAACGCATCGTACAAAATTAGCTTGTATCTCCAAAACTACACGTTGTATCTCGAAAAGAATTGTTGTGGCGTGTACGTCTTAACATGTAGCATCTAAAGAGAACCAAAAGGAGAATTTTCTTTCGTCAAAATTTTTCAGAAAATCACGTTTTAAGGAAATCCCGCATCGTGCGAAATTATCTTGTTTTTTCCTAAACAACACGTTGTAAGTCGAAAAGCTTTCATGTTGCGTGTATGTCTAAGTGTGTAGCCTCAAAAGAGAAGGCACAGGACAGTTTTCTCTCGAAAGGATATGTAAGAATACCACTTCATAAGGAAATACAGTTTTGCAGAGTAAAGACATATACGTACGCATTGGAAACTCTTTACGAGAAGAAATAACGCATCGTACAAAATTAGCTTGTATCTCCAAAACTACACGTTGTATCTCGAAAAGAATTGTTGTGGCGTGTACGTCTTAACATGTAGCATCTAAAGAGAACCAAAAGGAGAATTTTCTTTCGTCAAAATTTTTCAGAAAATCACGTTTTAAGGAAATCCCGCATCGTGCGAAATTATCTTGTTTTTCCTAAACAACACGTTGTAAGTCGAAAAGCTTTCATGTTGCGTGTATGTCTAAGTGTGTAGCCTCAAAAGAGAAGGCACAGGACAGTTTTCTCTCGAAAGGATATGTAAGAATACCACTTCATAAGGAAATACAGTTTTGCAGAGTAAAGACATATACGTATGCATTGGAAACTCTTTACGAGAAGAAATAACGCATCGTACAAAATTAGCTTGTATCTCCAAAACTACACGTTGTATCTCGAAAAGAATTGTTGTGGCGTGTACGTCTTAACATGTAGCATCTAAAGAGAACCAAAAGGAGAATTTTCTTTCGTCAAAATTTTTCAGAAAATCACGTTTTAAGGAAATCCCGCATCGTGCGAAATTATCTTGTTTTTCCTAAACAACACGTTGTAAGTCGAAAAGCTTTCATGTTGCGTGTATGTCTAAGTGTGTAGCCTCAAAAGAGAAGGCACAGGACAGTTTTCTCTCGAAAGGATATGTAAGAATACCACTTCATAAGGAAATACAGTTTTGCAGAGTAAAGACATATACGTACGCATTGGAAACTCTTTACGAGAAGAAATAACGCATCGTACAAAATTAGCTTGTATCTCCAAAACTACACGTTGTATCTCGAAAAGAATTGTTGTGGCGTGTACGTCTTAACATGTAGCATCTAAAGAGAACCAAAAGGAGAATTTTCTTTCGTCAAAATTTTTCAGAAAATCACGTTTTAAAGAAATCCCGCATCGTGCGAAATTATCTTGTTTTTCCTAAACAACACGTTGTAAGTCGAAAAGCTTTCATGTTGCGTGTATGTCTAAGTGTGTAGCCTCAAAAGAGAAGGCACAGGACAGTTTTCTCTCGAAAGGATATGTAAGAATACCACTTCATAAGGAAATACAGTTTTGCAGAGTAAAGACATATACGTACGCATTGGAAACTCTTTACGAGAAGAAATAACGCATCGTACAAAATTAGCTTGTATCTCCAAAACTACACGTTGTATCTCGAAAAGAATTGTTGTGGCGTGTACGTCTTAACATGTAGCATCTAAAGAGAACCAAAAGGAGAATTTCCTTTCGTCAAAATTTTTCAGAAAATCACGTTTTAAGGAAATCCCGCATCGTGCGAAATTATCTTGTTTTTCCTAAACAACACGTTGTAAGTCGAAAAGCTTTCATGTTGCGTGTATGTCTAAGTGTGTAGCCTCAAAAGAGAAGGCACAGGACAGTTTTCTCTCGAAAGGATATGTAAGAATACCACTTCATAAGGAAATACAGTTTTGCAGAGTAAAGACATATACGTACGCATTGGAAACTCTTTACGAGAAGAAATAACGCATCGTACAAAATTAGCTTGTATCTCCAAAACTACACGTTGTATCTCGAAAAGAATTGTTGTGGCGTGTACGTCTTAACATGTAGCATCTAAAGAGAACCAAAAGGAGAATTTTCTTTGGTCAAAATTTTTCAGAAAATCACGTTTTAAGGAAATCCCGCATCGTGCGAAATTATCTTGTTTTTCCTAAACAACACGTTGTAAGTCGAAAAGCTTTCATGTTGCGTGTATGTCTAAGTGTGTAGCCTCAAAAGAGAAGGCACAGGACAGTTTTCTCTCGAAAGGATATGTAAGAATACCACTTCATAAGGAAATACAGTTTTGCAGAGTAAAGACATATACGTACGCATTGGAAACTCTTTACGAGAAGAAATAACGCATCGTACAAAATTAGCTTGTATCTCCAAAACTACACGTTGTATCTCGAAAAGAATTGTTGTGGCGTGTACGTCTTAACATGTAGCATCTAAAGAGAACCAAAAGGAGAATTTTCTTTCGTCAAAATTTTTCAGAAAATCACGTTTTAAGGAAATCCCGCATCGTGCGAAATTATCTTGTTTTTCCTAAACAACACGTTGTAAGTCGAAAAGCTTTCATGTTGCGTGTATGTCTAAGTGTGTAGCCTCAAAAGAGAAGGCACAGGACAGTTTTCTCTCGAAAGGATATGTAAGAATACCACTTCATAAGGAAATACAGTTTTGCAGAGTAAAGACATATACGTACGCATTGGAAACTCTTTACGAGAAGAAATAACGCATCGTACAAAATTAGCTTGTATCTCCAAAACTACACGTTGTATCTCGAAAAGAATTGTTGTGGCGTGTACGTCTTAACATGTAGCATCTAAAGAGAACCAAAAGGAGAATTTTCTTTGGTCAAAATTTTTCAGAAAATCACGTTTTAAGGAAATCCCGCATCGTGCGAAATTATCTTGTTTTTCCTAAACAACACGTTGTAAGTCGAAAAGCTTTCATGTTGCGTGTATGTCTAAGTGTGTAGCCTCAAAAGAGAAGGCACAGGACAGTTTTCTCTCGAAAGGATATGTAAGAATACCACTTCATAAGGAAATACAGTTTTGCAGAGTAAAGACATATACGTACGCATTGGAAACTCTTTACGAGAAGAAATAACGCATCGTACAAAATTAGCTTGTATCTCCAAAACTACACGTTGTATCTCGAAAAGAATTGTTGTGGCGTGTACGTCTTAACATGTAGCATCTAAAGAGAACCAAAAGGAGAATTTTCTTTGGTCAAAATTTTTCAGAAAATCACGTTTTAAGGAAATCCCGCATCGTGCGAAATTATCTTGTTTTTCCTAAACAACACGTTGTAAGTCGAAAAGCTTTCATGTTGCGTGTATGTCTAAGTGTGTAGCCTCAAAAGAGAAGGCACAGGACAGTTTTCTCTCGAAAGGATATGTAAGAATACCACTTCATAAGGAAATACAGTTTTGCAGAGTAAAGACATATACGTATGCATTGGAAACTCTTTACGAGAAGAAATAACGCATCGTACAAAATTAGCTTGTATCTCCAAAACTACACGTTGTATCTCGAAAAGAATTGTTGTGGCGTGTACGTCTTAACATGTAGCATCTAAAGAGAACCAAAAGGAGAATTTTCTTTCGTCAAAATTTTTCAGAAAATCACGTTTTAAGGAAATCCCGCATCGTGCGAAATTATCTTGTTTTTCCTAAACAACACGTTGTAAGTCGAAAAGCTTTCATGTTGCGTGTATGTCTAAGTGTGTAGCCTCAAAAGAGAAGGCACAGGACAGTTTTCTCTCGAAAGGATATGTAAGAATACCACTTCATAAGGAAATACAGTTTTGCAGAGTAAAGACATATACGTACGCATTGGAAACTCTTTACGAGAAGAAATAACGCATCGTACAAAATTAGCTTGTATCTCCAAAACTACACGTTGTATCTCGAAAAGAATTGTTGTGGCGTGTACGTCTTAACATGTAGCATCTAAAGAGAACCAAAAGGAGAATTTTCTTTCGTCAAAATTTTTCAGAAAATCACGTTTTAAGGAAATCCCGCATCGTGCGAAATTATCTTGTTTTTTCCTAAACAACACGTTGTAAGTCGAAAAGCTTTCATGTTGCGTGTATGTCTAAGTGTGTAGCCTCAAAAGAGAAGGCACAGGACAGTTTTCTCTCGAAAGGATATGTAAGAATACCACTTCATAAGGAAATACAGTTTTGCAGAGTAAAGACATATACGTACGCATTGGAAACTCTTTACGAGAAGAAATAACGCATCGTACAAAATTAGCTTGTATCTCCAAAACTACACGTTGTATCTCGAAAAGAATTGTTGTGGCGTGTACGTCTTAACATGTAGCATCTAAAGAGAACCAAAAGGAGAATTTTCTTTCGTCAAAATTTTTCAGAAAATCACGTTTTAAGGAAATCCCGCATCGTGCGAAATTATCTTGTTTTTCCTAAACAACACGTTGTAAGTCGAAAAGCTTTCATGTTGCGTGTATGTCTAAGTGTGTAGCCTCAAAAGAGAAGGCACAGGACAGTTTTCTCTCGAAAGGATATGTAAGAATACCACTTCATAAGGAAATACAGTTTTGCAGAGTAAAGACATATACGTATGCATTGGAAACTCTTTACGAGAAGAAATAACGCATCGTACAAAATTAGCTTGTATCTCCAAAACTACACGTTGTATCTCGAAAAGAATTGTTGTGGCGTGTACGTCTTAACATGTAGCATCTAAAGAGAACCAAAAGGAGAATTTTCTTTCGTCAAAATTTTTCAGAAAATCACGTTTTAAGGAAATCCCGCATCGTGCGAAATTATCTTGTTTTTCCTAAACAACACGTTGTAAGTCGAAAAGCTTTCATGTTGCGTGTATGTCTAAGTGTGTAGCCTCAAAAGAGAAGGCACAGGACAGTTTTCTCTCGAAAGGATATGTAAGAATACCACTTCATAAGGAAATACAGTTTTGCAGAGTAAAGACATATACGTACGCATTGGAAACTCTTTACGAGAAGAAATAACGCATCGTACAAAATTAGCTTGTATCTCCAAAACTACACGTTGTATCTCGAAAAGAATTGTTGTGGCGTGTACGTCTTAACATGTAGCATCTAAAGAGAACCAAAAGGAGAATTTTCTTTCGTCAAAATTTTTCAGAAAATCACGTTTTAAAGAAATCCCGCATCGTGCGAAATTATCTTGTTTTTCCTAAACAACACGTTGTAAGTCGAAAAGCTTTCATGTTGCGTGTATGTCTAAGTGTGTAGCCTCAAAAGAGAAGGCACAGGACAGTTTTCTCTCGAAAGGATATGTAAGAATACCACTTCATAAGGAAATACAGTTTTGCAGAGTAAAGACATATACGTACGCATTGGAAACTCTTTACGAGAAGAAATAACGCATCGTACAAAATTAGCTTGTATCTCCAAAACTACACGTTGTATCTCGAAAAGAATTGTTGTGGCGTGTACGTCTTAACATGTAGCATCTAAAGAGAACCAAAAGGAGAATTTCCTTTCGTCAAAATTTTTCAGAAAATCACGTTTTAAGGAAATCCCGCATCGTGCGAAATTATCTTGTTTTTCCTAAACAACACGTTGTAAGTCGAAAAGCTTTCATGTTGCGTGTATGTCTAAGTGTGTAGCCTCAAAAGAGAAGGCACAGGACAGTTTTCTCTCGAAAGGATATGTAAGAATACCACTTCATAAGGAAATACAGTTTTGCAGAGTAAAGACATATACGTACGCATTGGGAAACTCTTTACGAGAAGAAATAACGCATCGTACAAAATTAGCTTGTATCTCCAAAACTACACGTTGTATCTCGAAAAGAATTGTTGTGGCGTGTACGTCTTAACATGTAGCATCTAAAGAGAACCAAAAGGAGAATTTTCTTTGGTCAAAATTTTTCAGAAAATCACGTTTTAAGGAAATCCCGCATCGTGCGAAATTATCTTGTTTTTCCTAAACAACACGTTGTAAGTCGAAAAGCTTTCATGTTGCGTGTATGTCTAAGTGTGTAGCCTCAAAAGAGAAGGCACAGGACAGTTTTCTCTCGAAAGGATATGTAAGAATACCACTTCATAAGGAAATACAGTTTTGCAGAGTAAAGACATATACGTACGCATTGGAAACTCTTTACGAGAAGAAATAACGCATCGTACAAAATTAGCTTGTATCTCCAAAACTACACGTTGTATCTCGAAAAGAATTGTTGTGGCGTGTACGTCTTAACATGTAGCATCTAAAGAGAACCAAAAGGAGAATTTTCTTTCGTCAAAATTTTTCAGAAAATCACGTTTTAAGGAAATCCCGCATCGTGCGAAATTATCTTGTTTTTCCTAAACAACACGTTGTAAGTCGAAAAGCTTTCATGTTGCGTGTATGTCTAAGTGTGTAGCCTCAAAAGAGAAGGCACAGGACAGTTTTCTCTCGAAAGGATATGTAAGAATACCACTTCATAAGGAAATACAGTTTTGCAGAGTAAAGACATATACGTACGCATTGGAAACTCTTTACGAGAAGAAATAACGCATCGTACAAAATTAGCTTGTATCTCCAAAACTACACGTTGTATCTCGAAAAGAATTGTTGTGGCGTGTACGTCTTAACATGTAGCATCTAAAGAGAACCAAAGGAGAATTTTCTTTGGTCAAAATTTTTCAGAAAATCACGTTTTAAGGAAATCCCGCATCGTGCGAAATTATCTTGTTTTTCCTAAACAACACGTTGTAAGTCGAAAAAGCTTTCATGTTGCGTGTATGTCTAAGTGTGTAGCCTCAAAAGAGAAGGCACAGGACAGTTTTCTCTCGAAAGGATATGTAAGAATACCACTTCATAAGGAAATACAGTTTTGCAGAGTAAAGACATATACGTACGCATTGGAAACTCTTTACGAGAAGAAATAACGCATCGTACAAAATTAGCTTGTATCTCCAAAACTACACGTTGTATCTCGAAAAGAATTGTTGTGGCGTGTACGTCTTAACATGTAGCATCTAAAGAGAACCAAAAGGAGAATTTTCTTTGGTCAAAATTTTTCAGAAAATCACGTTTTAAGGAAATCCCGCATCGTGCGAAATTATCTTGTTTTTCCTAAACAACACGTTGTAAGTCGAAAAGCTTTCATGTTGCGTGTATGTCTAAGTGTGTAGCCTCAAAAGAGAAGGCACAGGACAGTTTTCTCTCGAAAGGATATGTAAGGAATACCACTTCATAAGGAAATACAGTTTTGCAGAGTAAAGACATATACGTATGCATTGGAAACTCTTTACGAGAAGAAATAACGCATCGTACAAAATTAGCTTGTATCTCCAAAACTACACGTTGTATCTCGAAAAGAATTGTTGTGGCGTGTACGTCTTAACATGTAGCATCTAAAGAGAACCAAAAGGAGAATTTTCTTTCGTCAAAATTTTTCAGAAAATCACGTTTTAAGGAAATCCCGCATCGTGCGAAATTATCTTGTTTTTCCTAAACAACACGTTGTAAGTCGAAAAGCTTTCATGTTGCGTGTATGTCTAAGTGTGTAGCCTCAAAAGAGAAGGCACAGGACAGTTTTCTCTCGAAAGGATATGTAAGAATACCACTTCATAAGGAAATACAGTTTTGCAGAGTAAAGACATATACGTACGCATTGGAAACTCTTTACGAGAAGAAATAACGCATCGTACAAAATTAGCTTGTATCTCCAAAACTACACGTTGTATCTCGAAAAGAATTGTTGTGGCGTGTACGTCTTAACATGTAGCATCTAAAGAGAACAAAAGGAGAATTTTTCTTTCGTCAAAATTTTTCAGAAAATCACGTTTTAAAGAAATCCCGCATCGTGCGAAATTATCTTGTTTTTCCTAAACAACACGTTGTAAGTCGAAAAGCTTTCATGTTGCGTGTATGTCTAAGTTACTCTG
>NW_026263405.1:0-19140 GCF_947179515.1 Apodemus sylvaticus
GGGAGTGGGGAGCAAGGAAAGGGGAAATCATTTGAAATGTAAAAATAAATAAATAGATAGATAGATAGATAGATAGATAGATAGATAGATAGATAAAAGAATATATTGTATTTATTCTTTGAAATTTTTAAATACTTATAATAAATCTTGGACATATGTGTTGCTACTGTGTTTCTAACCCAATTCCCCGGTAAAAGAAATCTCAACTCAATCAGTTAACAAAACAAGCTACAAGCCTAGATTGGGCAGATCTCCCACTACACTACTCTATTTCCAACTATATTATCCCATATAAGTCGTGGTTTCTCCAGGCCAAGAGCTTCTCTCTCTGCTGCCTCTCCATTCATCCCCCCTAGTTCCTCCCTTCCTGCTTATCCCCCCCCCCCCCGCACCCCCATAACTCCTCCCCTAGACCTCAGCTCCTCCTACTTCCTCCTGCCCAATCATTGGCTCAAGCTGTTATTTAAAAAGTTAAGGTGGGGTTCACAAGGCAACTCCTCATCTGCAGTCCCCTCTGAGGAGTGGAATTAGCATCAAAATACAAGCCCAGGGCTATCCACAACACACATGTACCCCCAATTTCTCCTTCAGTTCCCCTCTGGGATCATCCCAATACATCTCATTCCCAACTTCATGTTTTCTTCTGTTACTTGTATTCCTTTTACTCAGTGAGTCAAATTAGTGCTGCCCATATGACATGGGTATGTCATCACCCACTTGGGCATGGGCAATGGCCAGTGTCTACATCCTCCCCCTCAAAATGAGTCTCCCTCTCCCAGCAACCACCAACTACCAATATCTCCTCAAGTAGAGTCTGGGCCTCATAAGCTCGTCTACAGTCCATACCAGAATTTCTGCTGACTTGAACTTATGCATGTTGTCACAGTTGCTGTGAACTCGTGCATGCAACAGCCATGTCACGTCCAGAAAACAGTATTGTACAGCACTCCTCCCCAGTCTCCAACGTTTATGTTCTTTCTACTTCCTTCTCTGTAATGGTCTCTGAGCCTTACAAGAGGCAGATATAGATGTTGCATTCACAACTGACAACTCTCAGTCACTTATTCTCAGCTCCTCGAACAGTTTGTTAGTTTCTGAGTTAACTACTATCCAATGCAATAAGAAGCCTTTCTGACCAAGATTGGGGGCAGCATAAACTTATAAAAATATTTAAGAGACAGTTTGATAATGTGGGCATTTAGCAAAATAGTAACATTAGGTTCCCTTTTAGGGCCTATAACCTTCCTAACAATAAGTTTTGGGCATGTTTACAATACCAGCTATGAGTTTCTTTCTGTGGAGTAAGTGTCAAATCAAGAGGGTGGCTGATTATCCTCATTTAGTTTGGCCACTAATGCACTACTGGCTATGCCTTGTTTGTCGGGTCAGTGTCACTGTATTTGTGATTCAGTACAAGGTAAGACTGTCTTTTCTACCCTATTGGCCTGCATAACATCTCCAGCATTCTGAAAGCCAGCCAGCAAGGAACAAGTTTTCTAGTCAGTTCAAGAGTGATTTCTCTATGTCCTAAAACTAAAGTGTGTGTTATATTCAGCAATAGGGTCTTACCAATGGCCTATGGTAGGCAACTAAGAGCAATAACAATAACCTGTGTTGTTTGGGACGTCCCTGACCATGGATCATAGAGAAGTAACCTGTGTCTGCACTGAGATTTTTGTTTAATAACTCATCTTTTGGAAGGAATGTTGATCATCCATGTGGGATACTTTTGTTTCAGCATCTTTAGGCTTAAAATGATACTCTTTTTAAAAATGATACTTTTTTAAATGACACTTTTAATTAGCTTACAAATTAACCTGTTTCCATAAAATATCTTCATATATCCTTAGTTTGGGTTAACCTATCCCCTACACCTTTCTCCTCCCAAATTCTCCTGTCGCCAGTCTTAAATCTTCACAAGTGTATCATCAAACTACTTATGAAGTGTTAAGAAAACTGAAACTTTTGATCTGCCATGGAACATCTTTTCATTGATAACATACATATTTAATCATAGAATCTGGATTTGAGACTGAGTCCTCCTTGTTATAATTAGCCAGTACAAATCTCTTCAAGTTCCATTTCTTCTTTGATAAAACCACCAAAATTGTGGTGCCCACCTCATGGATTTGTGGTAAACATTAAATTATACAAGCAGAGTTCATAAGACAATCCTTGTCAGATATTAAAGGAACATCACATTAAAAAAATTTAATAAAATAAATTTCTATGTAATGTCAAAAATATAGAAACTAAGATGGTGAGATTAACCATATCTTTATATATTTTTTTAAATATTAAGTTGCATAAAGATCCATGGTGCTGTGATCAAAGCCTGAGGTAGGTATTAAATACCAAAAGGAAATGGTAAATGTGCATGTGGTTTGGGGGCAGCACTCTTTCTGTCTTCTTCACAAAGTCCCAGAGAGTCACTAAGTTTCAGAATTGTTCGTTTTAGAGAAGCTGCTTATCTAGCAGTTGTCTGAAGTTGTTTCTAAGTTTTGAAAGTCAGGCAAGGCTCTAATGTGAGGAGGAACAGGAGAGATAATTAACTTCAACATGAAAAGACATTTGGCCAATTATCCATTGTGATAGATGGATTTGACATGCATAGGAAGACTTCTCTTTGTTCCACTAAAAGCAGAGACTTCATCATTTTGATGTGTTAGAAAAAACAGCTCCCCAGGAGCACAAATTTTCCAGGTTGTCCTCTCCTTTATCACCTAAAGTTTACAGTGATGGGTGATTTGTGGCAGAAGTTGAAAGAAAATATAACCAAAGGTTCAATATTTGTTGACTCACTGACAAGGTATCTTCAATATTCTGTGTTTATGGTGTTCCTTCCAAGAACTACATTATTGCCCTAACACTCTGAACTAGCCCCCAGGGTGTTGGCTACCAGTTCAGCTGGGCAGAGAAACTACTGCTGGTAGAATCTTATTCTTTAGATGATTTATCTGATATTTCCTGTTTCCTGTTTCCAAAAAAAGCTGTGATTTATTTCTCCTAACTTAGAGAAAGGAATGACTATGTTTCAGGAAAATTCATCAGAAGTGCCTAATCAGCACTTTGCTAATGAGATTGCCTGCTTTGTGGTTTCACTTTCAATTCTGATTTGGGCAGATAACTCTCAGGACACTTGAAGAGAGATGTCACCCAATGACCCTATTTTTATTCCCCTCTCTCATTACTCATGGGGAAAAGTGTGCTGCCAGAAGCTATCCACCTGGTCTTCCACAGTGACAGTTAATCTTTGCTAAGACTAGATTACTTTCTTTAAAATTTTCTCCATACACTGCTTCCTTTTGTGACTAAGCATCTCCTTGTCTGTAAGTGCTGAGTCTGCAGTACAGTTCTTAGCTTTTTCCCAAAGAAAAATTCTACTTTCTCTTTGCTCATATAAACTGATCAACCAAATTCAGGAGCAGGGCCCTTGGGTGCCAGGAAGTGCCTTGGGGATATAAAGTCCTTGGGATTATCACAGTCTAGCTTGAACCTTTGACCCCTTTCCTTTCTTAATAAATGTGAAGGTGAAACCTGAGCAGCAGTTGGTAGGGAAAAGAAGGGGCCTGTACTTTCTTAAGAGGGACATGGTTAGAGTCAGGAATCTACCCTGGTAGCAAAGGGGCAGGAGCTTGTGAACTACATATGTGTAGCCACTGAGGGGGACAACATGACCTAGAGAGGCTACAGAGAACCGCAAAAACACTCTTGTTTCTCTGCTCTCTGTGGGTCCACCATCATTTCTATGTGGGTGAATGAATGCTGTCATAAAGCTAGAGGAAGGGACAAAAACTGTTACATTTATGTTCAACCGAAGTAATTGCTCATGTCATTTCTTTGAGTTTTCCTGTGTTTTCTGTCCTCTTTATTTCTCTTCCCCATTTTATATGAGAAATATCTTTTTCCTTTGAGCTCCAGAATGATAAAACCACATGGCTCAGTTGGTTTAAATACTTGCTGCACAAAAAAGAGGACCCAACCAAGTTCAATCTCTAACATCCTGGTGACAATCTGGCACGTTGTGTGTTCTTGTAATCCCAGCGCAGGAAAGGTCTCCGAGAGGAAGATCTCCAGAACTTGCTGGTCATCTAGCTTAGCCTAATTTGTAAGCCCCAAATCCAAGCTGCCTGTACTGGCTGGTTTTGTGTGTCAACGTGACACAGGCTGGAGTTATCACAGAGAAAGGAGCTTCAGTTGGGGAAGTGCCTCCATGAGATCCAGCTGTGGGGCATTTTCTCAGTTAGTGATCAAGTGGTGAGGGCCCCTTGTGAGTGGTGCCACCTTTGGGCTGGTGCTCTTGGGTTCTATAAGAGAGCAGGCTGAGCAAGCCAGGGGAAGCAAGCTAGTAAGAAACATCCCTCCATGGCCTCTGCCTCAGCTCCTGCTTCCTGACCTGCTTAAGTTCCAGTCCTGACTTCCTTTAGTGATGAACAACAATGTGGAAGTGTAAGCTGAATAAACCCTTTCCTCCCCAACTTGCTTCTTGGTCATGATGTTTGTACAGGGAACAGAAACCCTGACTAAGACACTGCCAAATGTTGACCTCTGGCCTACACATACACATGCATGCACGTGCACGCACATGAATACACACATATACATGTGAACATGCAAACACACACAAGAAGACAAAAAACAAAAAGAAAAAAGTAGATTATGGCTGGACAAGGTGGTATATAGGTTTTTAATCCCAACACGGGGATCTCTAAGTTCAAGGATCTCCTGGTCTACATAATGACTTTCAGGACAGCAAGGGATACAAATCGAAAAAAATTTTAAGATAAAATTCTAATACCAAGTGGTCAACTCTAATGTGTGTGTGTGTGTGTGTGTGTGTGTGTCTTTTGTTTGCTCTGTTTTTCTTTCCTTTAAGTCTCCCCTCCCAATTCCCAAAAGATAATCAGGTCCATTGTACTTTTTAACTCCCAGGGAAGCTGATGTTATAGGGCTGAAAATAATTGTTGCTGGTCAACAACCACCCTTCCTGCCTTTTGCTCACTAAAATCCTGAGTTCCTAGAGAAGATTATGCTTCAAAGGGATGGGGCAGAGGTGGCTGAGAGACTGAGGGAAGGTAGAGGAAGGAGCTGGGTGGATTTCCCAAGACTGGGAAAAACCAAAGCAGTCTGCAGCAGAGCCTTTAGAATTTATGAGTTGTTCCCAAGATTCTTATCAGGAACTCAGAAAAGAACATCTCAATGCTATAGTTAAAAGAACAGGATCTATAGATCCAAACTTCCAGTCTCAGTAAACAATCTTGGGAATGATCCTGACTCAGAAATAGAGCAGTTCCTGCTAAAGAGCAGACATGTAAAAATGGAACTCTACTGGTTTCCAGCTTTTCAATTCTGATGAGATAAGAGAGACCATGCTGAGAGGTAGAGTTGACCTTGATCAAAAGTAATTGAATAGTTTACTGGTCAAGTGGGCTAGAAGCCTTAAGCCAAATTTAATTCCTTATATTGAACATCACAGAGTGGTGTTCCTCATATGCTTCCAGGTTTGTAAAGGAAGGTTCATATCTTCACATGTTTCTGTGAAAAGAAGAATTTTTCTAGGAAGCTATACTTCCAGAAAAAGGAATTATGAGTGCGTGTATTTTTTTCTATTTTTTTTCTTTATTTTTCAGTTGTCCTGTCATAGGTAGGTAATAAAATATTTTTTAAAGTTCTATAGGGGGGATCTGGGAAAGGGGAAATCATTTGGAATGTAAACAAAGAATATAGAAAATAAAAATATTTTAAAAAGTTGTATAAAAGTCACATTTAAAAGGATGTTTTTATTTTCCTTTACAAATTACATTCATATAAAATGGACATTTTTCTGTGCAGTATAGAGCAGGAAGTGGAGAGAAATAGTTTAGATATCTCAACTTGACACGGCCTTAAGTTTCACATAGAACTCCACAGCTTACTGCTGCTCTCAAAAAAAAAAAAAAAAACCTGGGATTAGGACTCATGTGCGAGTGATTTACTGAGGAAACACTCCCAGGGGATACTAGAAAGGAAGTGGGAAGAGCAGGGTAGGGAAGAAGCTAAGCAGGCAATAAGACTTTAGAGACTATAGAAGCTTTCACAACATTCTGAAGGGAACTCTGAAGTGTAAACTATGCCTCAGAATTTGGCCAAGGGGGTTTTATATCTTGAAATCAGTTACTCGCTGCCTAAGGGAGCCACTTGGTTGACATAAATTCCCCAATATTTCCAGCTTTCTACACAGGCAAGGAAAGCAACCCAAGTAACACAAGGACACAAGACTAACAGATGTCAGCCCTTAGAGGCAAACTGCAGCCAGGCATAGTGGAAGCAGAAGAATCAGGAGTACAAGACTAGCCTCAGCCACATGCAAGCTTGACTATGTGAGATCCTGACCTAAAATGATAGAAAGCAATGTGCAAGGAAGTTGGCAAAAATGCATGCACACAAGAGGCAGGGATAATGGACTTGAGTAATATAGGATGGAGCTATAATAACAGGCTTCTACTACTTGCAGCCACTGCCCTGTCTGCTGTCCTTATTAACCTATATTCATTTTTTTCAACCTTTCCCCCTGCAAATAGTTAACAAAATAGTATTTTGTCAACAAAGTATCTTTCTTTTTAAATTTATAACTATATTCATTACTTTCCAATCCCTTTTAACATTTCTATTTACACTTCATAGTTCTTAACACCATGTACCACAGTTTACCCTGTGAATATTTTTTATATTTACTGTTTGTCTACTGTATCCCTTGACTACATGAGGGTACAGTGTTTTGTCTACTTTTCTGTTTCTTATGAAGCTAGACACCTACAGTAGTGCCTAGGATGCACCAAGTTCTCAGTATATACTTGTTTAATGAATTACTGGATGAATCCAGGATTTTTTCCAAAGAAATAACATTGTAAAAAGAATCAAAGTATAAAAAAAAATACCTACATGTCTATCACTGAATGCGGTTACCTATTACTAACTTCCTGCTTTTGATGTCAAAATAATTATTTTTTGTAGAAAAGGCAACAAGTTTTGAAAGTCCATATAATAGTAAAGTTAGTGTCTCTTTTTCTTTTTTGTTTTTTAATAGCATGTCCTGATTTTATAAAATAATATGTTTGATTATGACATTTGTATAAGTTTTCTCTTAATTTGTTTTCTATTGCTGTGATAAAACACCATAACCAAAAGCAACTTGGGAAGAAATAATTTCAGCTGATAGTGAAATAGTTCATCATTGAGTAAAGTCACAGCAGAAAGTCAAGCAGGAACCTGAGGCAGTAACTGATGTTACTGTGTAAGAATGCTGTGTAAGAATGCTGCCTTCTGGTTTACCTCCCGTGGCTTGCTCAACCTGCTTTCTTGTAGTACCCAGGACTATCAGTTTAGTGGTGGCACCACCCATAATGGACTGAGCCCTCCCTCATCAATCGGTAATCAAGAAATGCCTCCATCAACTTGATGACAAGCAATCTGACAAAGGTGGTTCCTCTATTGTGGTTCCCTCTTCCCAGATATGTCTATATTTGTGTCCAGTTGACAAAAAAACAAACCAGCAAATGGGCACACAAGGTATTTTGATCTATTTACTCTCTATGACCCCTTTATATTTTCATTCTGCTCCTGATGATCCCTTTCCTCTTCCTAACTAGTCCTCCTTCTCCTTTTATGTCATTTTTTGTTTGTTTTAGTGAATTAATGGCTTTAATTATGCTTACTTACAGGAACATAAATGAGCATGAGTAACTTGCTACACACTGAGGAAAATGTGTGCCCCTCTTTAGCAATCACTAATAGAAAGCATAATAGAAAGCAAAAAATAGAACCTCAAGAAGGTGTCTTGGGAACCCATCTTCTCTCCATAGGAAATGGTGACTGGTCCAGTCCTGTGCAGGTAATCACAGCTGTTGAGAGTCCAAGCGAGTAACAGAGTTACGAGAGTTCAAGAGTGTAACAGGCATTTCCTGCCCAGAAGATAATGTTCCCCAACACTCACCCATTTTTCTGGCTCTTCCATTCTTTCTGTGTGTTCTTCCATGGTGTTCCTGGAAACTTGGAGGGAGAAAGATATATGTCCTATTTATAGCAGAGCACTCAACAAACTCTTACTCTCAGTACTTTGACCAGTTATAAGTCTCATTGGCAACTGCTACCAAGTCAAAAAGAAACCTCTCCAAATAAACCTGACAGCAGCACTAAGCTAGGGACATGAACATAAATGTTGGTAAAGCAATTTTCACAAGCATATCATGTCCATTTAACAGTGTGACAATAAGAGATTCCACCATAGATCCCAGAACTTCCTCAAACTAGGGCTTTTGACCAGATATACAATATCAGATATGAATTTTTTTCCTGGGGTAGGCCTCAAATCCAATCAGAAAACACTTGTCTACTCCCATAATATGCCACTATTGCAAGTGAGTGCATCTTTGAAACAGGGCCTCATCATGTAGTCCTTTCTGGCTTTGAAGTCACTATCCTGTTTCAGCCACTTGAGAGTTAAGATTCCAGAACTCTATCATCAACCACACTCAGCTTATGCTTTGTTTTTGGTCTACTTATACAATTCATTAAGAGGTATACTAAAATCATTTACTTTTATTATTAATTTGTCTATTTTCCCATTAAATTTATGTTAAATCTTGATTATGTTTATTGACATTATTAACTATAAATTCACTAATTATTTCTAGGATAATCCTATCTAATTTGTTAGCCTTTAAAAATATTTATTATATGTGTGTATGTATGTACCATGGTGTATGTCTGTGTAGCATATGCATGCAGGAACCCATGGAGGTCAGAAAAGAGCATTAGATCCCCTGAAACGGAAACGACAGATGGCTGGGAACCAATATGTGGGTATGGGAAAAGAACTCAATCCCCAGCAAGAGAACCAAATGCTTTTAACCACTGAGCAATCTCTGCAGCCCCTGAAGTTTCAACCTTTTGAATGGCCTTTTTTATCTCTAGGAATATATTTTCACTTAACATCTTCTTTGCTGATAATAACATGAAGATTTTGGAGCTCTGACATGTTCTATTTTTATTTTGAGATATCTACAAGTATACCACTAATCTCTTCTATATCCTAGGAACACCTCCCCCTCCCACAATCTGTGCAGTACCAAAGAAACTTGCTCTAGGAGTAGGAAATTACTATAATGCTTTTGGCGTTGTACCTTTATTAAAACATGTCTCTGTTGGGCTCATTATAACCAGACAGTGTCTGTACTTTGTCTTCTGTTCCTCATGCCTCATTAGCCTGTGAACATTTTAGCTTAAACTCAATAGTTTAGTAAATAGCCTCAGGGTCAAAAGAGTTTTCTGTGCACTTCTTATTTATTATATTTTTCGCTTTGACTTAAGATTTTCAAGTTGCCAAGTTCATAGGATTTTGTCAACCCTTTGGTACTTTAAAGAGTTTTTAAATATTCTAACCAGCACTTTTTCTATTGCTTTTAGTATGAGGGATGATCTGAATAATCAGAAACAACTCTATCATTTGTCTTTCTTTGACATGAACTTGAGTTAATAGAATACATAATAATAATGTCATGTGAGAAGTGCAGAAAAAGTATAGGGATGAAACTACAGAAAGAAATAGCAGGGACTTTCATGAGTAGCATTTTGTCTTGTCAAATATAGTACCTCTGCAAGAGAGACAATAAAATATGACATGGAAATACTTAATTTTCTAGGCTTTAATATATATAGCCTCTTAGAAGTTAGATGAATTGACTAGAAAAAGGTAGAAACATTACCTATTTAAATTTCAGGGATAACACCTAGTTAGTAGTAAGTACTTCTAGCAGGTCAAAATCAGAAGTAGAAGAGCAGAGTAAGGTTTAAGAGAAGTTCTTATTTCCCCAGATATGTAAAAATAGGAGTAAAGACAGGGGAGGGAATTAATGACACATGTGGAGAACTCGGTTATGAATTTAGACCATAGAAATAAGGTAAGGCAGGCATGGTGATGCAATGACATTTTTATGCCTCAGAATTCATGTTCTGTAAATTTAATCCTCAATACCACAATGTGAACAGCTAATTAGGGAACTTCACTCTCATTAATGGATTAATGTTGTTTATAAAACGTTTAATGCTATATAATCAATCTCTTCCCTGACCTTGTCCTGTAATGAATTGCTATGTTATAAATCACCTGATATAATCTGAGTCTTGCCTTCCTAGCCTCCAGATCCATGATCAAAATATACTTCATTATAAATTATTAAGTCTGTACTATTCTGTTATAGCAGCACAAAATTCACTAACGTAAGAAAGAAAGACCAGGAAAAGGGTCATAAACAGTGAACATCTCAGTAAATTCAATGGCTTACAGTTCCCAGTGGATGTGGAGAAACAGTAGGATAAGAATATACAAAGTAATGACCAGGAAAGATAACTCTTAAAGATCAATAGTTTGGACTTGGCAGCAGTATTATGATGATAAGGTCTAAAATATGATAAATAGGAGTAGTTAGCTAATGTGAAATATAGGTAGGACCACAGAAATGAGAATAGTGATGGATTAACATGATGTGGATGTCATCAAGAATGATGACAAGATTAATAGGGAAGAGGAAAAGCAGACCGGTAGGCCTTGAAGCTGATGCTGAAATCTTGAGCAAATACAGCAGGGTTGCAGACAACTGTAACAACAAGGGTAGCAGTCATTTGGCCTATGAGGTTAAGAGTGGAATGGAAGCTGGGCAGTGGTGGCGCACGCCTTTAAGCCCAGCCCTTGGGAGGGATTAAATTCAATGGCTTTATTCAGAGGCAGGCAGATTTCTGAGTTCGAGGCCAGCGTGGTCTACAGAGTGGGTTCCAGAACAGTCAGGGCTACACAGAGAAACCCTGTCTCGAAAAAAAAACAAAAAAACAAAACAAAAAAAAAACAACAACAAAGATGAGAAGTGTGACCTGGGAATGTTTGGGAAGAGCCTGGAAAGTTTAAACGAACAAACAAACACAAACCAAACCAAAAACACTTTTCTTACAGGTCCTGTGATACCATGGGAGTGGAAGAAAAATCTATGAGAAAATGCTATGACTCATAGCTTGTCTAATTTATTCAGTTAGCTATGTACTAAAGAGCAATTGACGACCACGGTTGCCAGACCATGTGGGTGCTGATGTGATGAGGACACCGATAATTTGCTAGTTATCATGTTTAAGAGAAGCTGCAATTGATTATCCTTTGGGGAAGAAATAATTTGGTGGCGCTCACACGCTGTCATGCCCAGTTGACTTGTCGCTGAAGCTAACATGTTGCTGCCTACGTGTAAAAATTGAATTTGGCAATTGTCCAGTCACGAAGAGAAGCAAATAAATTTTCATTAAGGGTAGGTAAATGCAATTTTAAAATTTAATTACACAGCTACAGTAATCAAAATTGGGTGGTATTGTGTACCTGGGGGTTTATAGATCAGTGAAACAGAAAATAAAAGAATCTAAAATGCACACAAACTTACATGGCTAATTGATTTTCTAGAAAATAAAGTGATTCTATGGGAGTAAGACATTTCAAAAGTGGTGTTAGAAAAATTGAACATCCACATGCCAATTTAGAAAAGACTTGGATCTTCATTTCACACCACATGAAAGCAATCAACTCACAATAGATCACAAACCTAAATATAAAATATAAAATCTATAAATTGTAAATGGAAAAAAAGAAAAATCTTGACTCTAGACTAGAAAGGCATATGTTTTTTAATATTCATTCTAATAGTCCATCTCTTTTTATTGATGATGAGAGTTATCAGTGAGCATAATTTACTTTAAAATTAATATGATTTTGTGTTATTAAAATTTAAAAGTGTTGTCCCATGATTTAAATAGTTGTGTTAAAAGAATGAAAAGAAAAATCATAGCAGGAGAAAATATTAAAAACCATGTATTATATTAACTGCATATTAGAAAAACTTAAAGAATTCTTAATATCTTGTAATAAGGAAACAACACAGTGCTAAAATGATAAAAAACAAAACCACAATAAAATTATACTTATGCCCTGGCCTGCTATCATTAAAAGGTTATCAGTACCAGATGTTAAAGATGATATTGTGCAACTTTAATACTCATGCATTGCTAATGGGAATGTAAAATTATAATGCAGCCACTGTGGAAAACAGTTTGGCAGGTCATGAAAATGTTAAACAGAATCCCATTTTTAAATGATTTGAGAATCACTCACATGATAAATAGTACCCAACAAACAACATAGAATAATTTAAAGGAAGGTGCAAATGTGCATATACCAAAAGGCAAAACTTATTAAGAACCCTAAACATTCTCAGAAATATAAGTGTTTCAGAGGCTGAAGCAGAAGGACCTCTTAAGAGCAGTAGTTTAAGGCCAACCAGCCTCTTCACACAGTGACCTTATTGAGAAAATTCTCAAGATCAAAATACAAGATATTAAAAGGATAGCAACCTCTTAGTTCCCCTCAGAAGCACAAACACATCCTGATACTAAAAGCACAGAAGAGGCTAAAGAAGTAGATCCACTAGTGGAATACTTGTCGAGCATGCACAATACCTGTGGTCTGATCCCAGACACAGTGGTGCATCCTAGAATCTCAGCACAAAGGGTAAAGGCAGGAGAATCACAAATTCAGGTTGCCCTCAGCTACATGCCATATTGAAATTTAACCTTGAGTAGTGAGACCCTATCTCAAAACAAAAACAAAAACAAAACAAAAAAAAAACTGTGTGTGGCTGTGTGTGTGTGTGTATGTGTGTGTGTGTGTGTGTGTGTGTGTGAGAGAGAGAGAGAGAGAGAGAGAGAGAGAGAGAGAGAGAGAGAGAGATGGAATGGAAATATAAAATAAATCTGGGTGTAAAGGAACATTTGGAGACTGAGGTAAAAGGATTGTAAATCTAAAGCAAGCCTGGACTGCCAGGAGATACTCTACTTTAATAAGAAAGAAAAAAAGCAAACAAACAAACAAAAAGAAAAGAAACATATTGCTCTTAAAATGATACAAAAGTCTTTTCCACATCATATGATAATATTTGAGTTCTGCTATTTCACCATCTTGATTTCCTCCATTTACAAAATCTGGCTTCCTGCAACCAGCTGAGCCACTTCCTGGGACATGAAAATCAACATCCTGTTATCTGGATCGCCAGTCCAGACCCTTCAGCTTAACTCCCCATCCATATGATCAGTATGCCATGGAAGAGTTCATTTGGATAACTTTCCAGCTCCTACAACTCAATTTTGCTCAAATTCATCTGCCCCTTCCTCTAAGTGTTCTCACTCAAGTGAAAGGAACCAATAATCTACTCACTGCCCAAGCCTTCTCTTCCTCATCCCAACTCGTCTACTGTTGTCTAACATGTTACTGTCCCCCCAATCCACATGCTTGAACCTGATCCTCAATGTGATTATATTAAGGGGGAATGCCTTAGGGAGTGATTAGGTCATGGTTTCAGGCTTATTTATTTAATGTGTGTGTGCACTCCCACACACACATTAGATAAATAAATTGATATAATAAAACTTTTTGAAAATGTTCCCAACAGACCACTCCCTTGGGATACCACTTTGCCTCCCTTGTTCAAGCCATGTCTCTTCTGAAATCTGAGCAGCCTTTTGTGTTGTCAAATGCTCATGGGGACAGCCAATGTACTTGGCAACTCTTCATAAATTCTGAATTGTTTCACCTCTAACTTAAAACTTCTCAGTATGTGGCTTCCCATTGTACTGTGTATATAGTTCAAATAACCTACCCATGCCAAGCAAGGCCATACATATAGCTGACTGTGTCCACTTCATCTATACTGCTTTGGCCACACTGAACTATCCTAAATTCCCATTCCCTCTAACCATCTTACTTTTGAATGTTTCACTTCTGCCTAGAACATTGGTTTTCAACCTATAGGTCTCGAACCCTTTGGGGAGGGGGGAGTCAAACGACCATTTTATAGGGGTTGCATATCAGATATCCTATATATCAGACATTTACATCACGATTCATAACAGTAGAAAATTACAGTTTTGAAGTAGCAAGTAAATAACTCTCTGGTTGTGGGCTTTTTCATCAACTTTTACAAAGTTTTTTTCATATCTTTTAGGAGCTTTTGTGTAGTTTTATGTTTAACCTCTCTTCAATTTTGCATTATAACAAGTACTCAGGAAAAAGTGTCTCTTGTCTTAAATACTTAACTAAGGTAGGTGGTATTGTTTGTTTGTTTGTTTGTTTGTTTAGGGGGCTTCGAGACAGTGTTTCTCTGTGTAGCCCTGGCTGTCCTGGAACTCACTCTGCAGACCAGGCTGGCCTCGAACTCAGAAATCTGCCTGCCTCTGCCTCTCAAGTGCTGGGATTAAAGGCATGCACCACCACCGCCCAGCAGCATTGTTTGGTATTCTGATTTTTTTTTTCTGGTGGAAGAGATCAAACTCAGAACTTTCCATGTACTAATAAAGCACTATTCAATTATTCTATATCATCTGTCCCAGATTTGGTTTTCTAAGTGTTGAAAATTCCACAAAGAACAAATTCTAATTTATTAATTATGCCTTTTTAGTGTATATATATATATATGTGTGTGTGTGTGTGTGTGTGTGTGTGTGTGTATGTGTGTATGTATGTATGTATATATGTATGTATATGTATATGTATATATTATACAATTTCCATTAGTTTAGGTGAAATGACAAGTAATTAATCATCAAATTGTGAATTCATTAATGAGTGACTAAGACATTAATGAAGTCACTATTATCATCATCAAGCAACTAAGACACAGTACCCTTTGAGGAGACATTTCATTTAGAATCTTAATGATTATGCCAAGTTGCATAGTTTGGTTTCACAAGCTAGTAAAACAATATTCTCACTAATGTAAACTCTCTCTCTCTCTCTCTCTCTCTCTTCCTCTCTCTCTGCCTCTCTCTCTCTCTCTGCCTGTCTCTCTCTCTCTCTCTCTCTGTGTGTGTGTGTGTGTGTGTGTGTGTGTGTGTGAGAGAGAGAGAGAGAGAGAGAGAGAGAGACGTGCATGTGTGTGAGAGTGTGAGAGTGTACACATGCAGAGATCAGACAGGCTGTCAAGTGTCTTCCTCTATTGCTCTCTGCCTTGAGCATGGTCTTTCACTGAACTGCAATCTTACTGTTTAGGCTAGGCTGGCCAGTCAGTTCTCAGGATCCTCCTCTCTCTGGCCTCTCAGACTTACAGAAGTGCACGGCAGTACCTAGCTCTTTACATGAGTGCTGCAGACTTAAATGGAGATCCTCATGCTTGCAGATCAAGCTTTCTTTCTTTTTTCTTTTCTTTTTTTTTTTTTTTTTGTTTTGTTTTTTTGAGACAGGGTTTCTCTGTAGAGTCCTGGCTGTCCTGAAACTCACTCTGTAGACCAGGCTGGCCTCGAACTCAGAGATCGCCTGCCTCTGCCTGCCAAGTGCTGGGATTACAGGCATGCGCCACCACCGCCCAGTGTCAGATCAAGCTTGCTTTTTTTTTCTAGCCCCCCACTCCCCAAAAGTCCCATAAGCCCCTTTCTCGCCCCCTGTCCTCCCACCCACCCCTTCCCACTTCCCCGTTCTGGTTTTGCCGAATACTGCTTCACTGAGTATTTCCAGAACAAGGGGCCACTCCTCCGTTCTTCTTGTACCTCATTTGATGTGTGGATTATGTTTGGGGTATTCCAGTTTTCTAGGTTAATATCCACTTATTAGTGAGTGCATACCATGATTCACCTTTTGAGTCTGGGTTACCTCACTTAGTATGATGTTCTCTAGCTCCATCCATTTGCCTAAGAATTTCATGAATTCATTGTTTCTAATGGCTGAATAGTACTCCATTGTGTAGATATACCACATTTTTTGCATCCACTCTTCTGTTGAGGAATACCTGGGTTCTTTCCAGCATCTGGCAATTATAAATAGGGCTGCTATGAACATAGTAGAGCATGTATCCTTATTACGTGGTGGGGAATCCTCTGGGTATATGCCCAGGAGTGGTATAGCAGGATCTTCTGGAAGTGAGGTGCCCAGTTTTCGGAAGAACTGCCAGACTGATTTCCAGAGTGGTTGTACCAATTTGCAACCCCACCAGCAGTGGAGGAGTGTTCCTCTTTCTCCACACCCTCTCCAACACCTGCTGTCTCCTGAATTTTTAATCTAAGCCATTCTGACTGGTGTAAGGTGAAATCTCAGGGTTGTTTTGATTTGCATTTCCTTAATGACTAATGAAGTTGAGCATTTTTCAAGATGCTTCTCCGCCATCCGAAGTTCTTCAGGTGAGAATTCTTTGTTTAACTCTGTACCCCATTATTAACAGGGTTGTTTGGTTTTCTGGAGTCTAACTTCTTGAGTTCTTTATATATATTGGATATTAGCCCTCTATCTGATGTAGGATTGGTGAAGATCTTTTCCCAATTTGTTGGTTGCCGATTTGTCCTTTTGATGGTGTCCTTTGCCTTACAGAAACTTTGTAATTTTATGAGGTCCCATTTGTCAATTCTTGATCTTAGAGCATAAGCTATTGGTGTTCTGTTCAGAAACTTTCTCCCTGTACCGATGTCCTCAAGGGTCTTCCCCAGTTTCTTTTCTATTAGCTTCAGAGTGTCTGGCTTTATGTAGAGGTCCTTGATCCATTTGGATTTGAGCTTAGTACAAGGAGACAAGGATGGATCAATTCCCATTCTTCTGCATGCTGACCTCCAGTTGAACCAGCACCATTTGTTGAAAAGGCTATCTTTTTTCCATTGGATGTTTTCAGCCTCTTTGTCGAGGATCAAGTGGCCATAGGTGTGTGGGTTCATTTCTGGATCTTCAATCCTGTTCCATTGATCCTCCTGCCTGTCACTGTACCAATACCATGCAGTTTTTAACACTATTGCTCTGTAGTATTGCTTGAGGTCAGAGATACTGATTCCCCCAGATTTTCTTTTGTTGCTGAGAATAGTTTTAGCTATCCTGGGTTTTTTGTTATTCCAGATGAATTTGATAATTGCTCTTTCTAACTCTGTGAAGAATTGAGTTGGGATTTTGATGGGTATTGCATTGAATCTGTATATTGCTTTTGGCAAAATGGCCATTTTAACTATATTGATTCTACCAATCCATGAGCATGGGAGGTTTTCCCATTTTTTGAGGTCTTCTTCCATTTCCTACTTCAGCGTCTTGAAGTTCCAGATCAAGCTTTCTTATGCCACCTCCTCAACTTCAGGACTTTCTTTTTCCTGTAAAAGTGTGGTATTTCTTTAGTAGTTGCTTATTCCAAAAATGTTTGATTCATATATATGTTATATATGTAATATCTATATTCTATATAATATATTAAATTGTATGCATATATAATAATGTGTGCATATTTTATATGTGTATATAATAATGTGTTTTCTAAATTTCACATTAATTTTTATGATTCTTTTTTTGAGAGTGCTTCTCTGTGTAATACAAGATGTTCTCAACGATGCCTTTCTCCTATCTGTACATCCCAAGTTGTGGTATTACAGGCATTTACCAACATCCCAAGCCTTACTTTGCTTTTTCTAAAGTGGACTCATTCCTGTATCTCTGTTCCCAAGCCAGGATAATTCTATGTACCTATCCTATTTGAAACAAAAGATCTTCCAAATGAGGTGTACCAGCCTCAACAGAAGTATAAATTGTTTTTCCTTTGCTTTACCTTTGCAGATGAAATATGCTGTTCTAAAATGTATGTAATAATTATTATGTGTTTATTATACAGAGAGATACATTTATACAGTAGTAGTGTGCTCTGCTTTGACAATACATAACCACTCAAAACACCTTTTAAAAATGTATGATCTAGATTAGCCGAGAAAGTCTCAATTTGGAATGTACCCAGGCACTATGGACCTAGAGATGTTGCAGCTTCTCTAGGAAAAGAGTGCAGCACATTCACCAAGAGCTCTAGTCTGCCTTTCCTAAATTCCAAAGTAAGCATAATCTAAAATTCACCAAATAAAATTTTGTGTGATAGATCCGCACACATAATTAAAACTTAGTAGTTCATGATTCGCATCAAAATCCTAGACTACTGATTGCACTCATAATTAACTGTTTCATTAACAACAGCTCTACTGGTTTAATATTAAATTTTGAAATAATTTTTCCCATTACTTCAATACAAGAAGTAATTATTTCACTTCCAGGATAAGACCCTCAACACATCAAAAATATTTAATAATGAGTTAATTTTGAAGATTAATTGAATAGACACTTGGTAAATTTAACCTAATCAGGAGGCATCTTGATACAGAAGGCCTTATCTGATCAAGCTGCAGTTATTGTTTTGTGGATGGGTTTTTAGTTATTTGTCCTGTAAATTAATATAGTGACTACTAATGTTGGTACTTATTTAAATTTCGAGACTTGTCTTTGAACTTGAATTCTTTTTGAATGGCATCAGAAGAAAAGGGAGAGAGCCTGAGAAGCATTCTGTCTCCATGATCAATAACAACTTGATACTTTCTATTCAGGAGAAAGCCACAAGGCTGTTCCAAAAACACATAGACCAGTTCTGGATGCTGTTTCTGGCAACACAAATTACAGGTCCATTTTCACAAGATTGGCTTAATCTATCAGACATCTGACATGGGAGTATGCATATCCCAGCAATTTGGTGTGGACTCTCCAAATCCTTTGGTAAGGTTTTCACTCTATGACCAGCCAAAGAACAACTTCTAGACTCACTGTAAATATCAAATAAAAATAGGTGGAAAATGTTTTTATGGATGCTCATATCCTTTGGAACCCCTTGATCTAGATAAGAGAGAGACATGTCTAGACTTGCATCCTGCTCTTCTTGATATGTTATTTGTATTTCAGAAAAACTCACTTCTTTCAAAAATTCCCCACTGAACACATGTATTTGGATAGGTAAAGTGGAATTAAAGTCTAGAATATCAAAGTTATGTTTGCTATAAGAATTTAAATAATAGGTGGAAGAGGGAACCAGGAAAGGGGACAACATTTGAAATGTAAATAAAGAATATATCTAATAAAAAAGAATTTAAATAATAAATACTTTTCAATAAATGTAGACCTCAGTGAACAAATTCTGGTTTTGATTCTATGGAATATGTGCTCAGGAATAATGAGTTTTCCTTACCACAAGCAGTGAGGACCCCAGCACAAACCATCCTACACATTCTTATGAATTTTAATCATCGTTATCA